>NC_049172.1:25799616-26106865 GCF_009769625.2 Cygnus olor
GAGTACAACTAATTCTCCATCCAAAGGTTGCTGTCAGAAAACATTCCCTCTGATACTGTACCCTTCCAGCAGGTGACTGTTTCAGACAAATCTTTCCCTCCTCCCTTTTCATCCCAGTGGGGCATGTTTTCCTTATTTTTTTTCCCCTCAAACTCTCTGCATCTTGTCCCAAGCTGGGCATTAGAAAGTACAGCACAGATAATATTCTAATGAAAATGTCATTTTTTACTACCTCAGTAGCTGGTAATAAAACTTGTTTCTCTGTTGAGACCTTCTTAACATACTATTTGTTTTAAACTGCCTATATGCTTGTAAACAGCTTCAGACTACTGTAAATTGATCCACCTAACATCCTTCTTCCTGGTGTGGATAGTCAGCATAAAAAGAAGGCCAGGTTAATTACAAAGAAGATGTGTTAATTAGTTAATTAACACATCACACTTCTCTGTAGCAGGCAGAAAGGAGGAGAAAGACAACTGGGGGAATTGAGTGAAGAATAGTAGAGATTGGTTTATGCAGCACAGAGAGAAGAGACTAGCTTTGATGAGACACCACAGCTGTGTGTAATGCACACTGTCAAAACCTAAATCTCTAGTAAACTGTGTGAAATTGGTTCAGACATTCATCTCCTTCTTGCAAATGCAAGGAGTACAAGCCATGCTAAATTAATCAGGAGTTTGACTAAATTTATGGGAACATGAATGAGTCTGGTCCTTTCCTGAACTATACAGCAGAAGACCTGCACAGATCAAAGGACTTCCTGAAATTCTCACTGTCTACCTGTTAGAGTGGACAGAAGTGTGGGAAAGGTATTATTCTTAAAGAAGTAAATTAATCACACCCAGAGAGATGGATGCCACTGCTGGTATCACACAGCTCTAGCTTATGCTATTTTGACTTTGATTATGTTTCAGTAATGGCCTGTATCTTAAATATTATGAGTTTTTTTTTCTGAGTACAAAGGCACTTTGGGCACGAGGTACTTGTAAGTGTCCATTGTACCCAATTTTCAGTTGGACCCATCCCTGCTAAGCAATCCGTGAGTTTCTGCAGTTTCCAACTCACACTTAGCAAACCAGCCAAGACACCAGGATAGATGTACTCAGAGCCAAAAATGAGATTGATGTGGAATTAAGACTTTTAGGGCTCTTGTTGGAACTGGCCCATAAGGTTTGATTTTGTGTCTTTCTTTTCCAGATGAAGAAGACAACAATTTGCAGAACCCTGTTGTATAAAACAGAATTCCACATATCTGCAATCTATCCAATGACTGAATTTATTAATGCCACTTACCCTCTGAAATGCATTGTATTTTCTGTCACTCATACTGACTGTTACCAAGAGATGCACACTCACCTTCAAGCAGTATTATGAAAGTCTCAGTGGTCTTACGAAGCATGTTATACTTCTGTGCAGAATCACCAACCTTTTCTGAAACAGAGAGGGGAAACAGAAGTTGCAGATTGCCCTCCCTAGCATCATACTGTGTATGGTTTTCCTTTTTGGTAATTCATCCACCTTTTCTTGCCAGTCTTCCCTGTAAGTGACTTGAGATTTATCACACTGTTTTTCCCTGTTGTAGGAATGACTGGGATTTTCAGTTTCAAAGTGACGACTTTGTGTTACACCCCTACAGAAAATGTTGCCTAAGTTATTGCATCATAGATGGGCATTGCATCATTTTGATAAAGTAGTAGCAGTTTCAGGAATTTTCTTCTTCTCCAGTCTTTCTTTGAGTCTTTCTATGTCTGCAATTTTTCAGTTCCTCTAACATCAGCACGTATTATAGGCATTGAAATTCCCAGTTTCCCATAAAAATTTCTGTAATCATTTAAACGTTTCCCTGCTGTTACTCTATAAATTAGGAACATCAAATTTTATTCGGTATAATTCTACAACTTTGTCTAATCTTTGCTTTGTTACCTATAATCCTTTTCCTCTGTTAGATTGTGTTGATGGAACAAAATGAATATCATGCAATATCTGCAAGCCGCTTTATTTCATGCCCACCAAACTACCTTCTCAGTTTATTGCTCCTTTTGGAACTTTACTTATGAAACCAGTACTAGGACAGAATCTGGGAGGTCTCAGCACAAGCCTTGCCTTTTTAGAATGATGTCTTGCCTGTAAAGTAAATATCTAAAATCTATGAAATATTTCATTTCTACATGCAGTACCATACTTCTCAAGCTTCTGTAGCATATTTTTATAGTTTGTCTCTTCTGTTTCACTTAAAGATTTTTTTTAAGTACATCTAGTGTATCCAAAAAACATTTATTTAAAAAGTATGATACTCTTCACCTGTGCACCTTTTTGAAGACATGCAGTAGCTTATGTTTTTTCTTCTGTATTTCCCAAATTTTAGCTCTGGTGGATTTATTTTTTTATCTGTTCTCTTCTTTCATTTTTCTTTAGTGTCTTCATACTTCTATTTATATGTCATACTCAGGAATCACTGTTTATCTTCTTTATTTCAGCAAAGTAGTTCCGATGCCTCTGTAAAACTTAACATGGATTTATACAGAGCTCCTTTTCAGACAGTGTACCTTTGAAGCTAAACCTATCACAAATTCAGTTTTCTACTTCACAGCCCTAAAGCAAGGTCATTGTTCTAGACCTATAGACAACTAAAGTAAAGTTATTTTTGTTACCAGATCGATGGGGTGTATATTTGTGGTCATGATTTAAAAAATATATGTTTGAACTATAACTTCCCTACACAGACATATCAAATGATAAACTGAAGAACAAAATTAAGGATTGAATTCTCTTTCCTTTGAACTTGATGAGTATTATCATAATTTTTAAAATGTTGAAAAAATATATGTAGTTTTATGTCTGGTTTATTTATAGTTTTCCTGATCATACTTTTTCCAGGATAAAAACTATGGCTCATCCTTGAGACTGTTTAGCTGCTCCAGTAAAAGTTAAATCCATCGATTATTCATAGATCCATCATTGTCTGAGTGCCTACTTAGTGCAAAGAAACAGCAAGCTACCACTTACTACTTTGCTTTACAGTTTTTAGATTTACCTACCTACACAATATTGTTTGCTAGCTTGATTTTAAGTTTTCAATGTCTTCATTATAGATAGACACAGACAACATATGGATTTGGAAGTAAAACCTCCAAGCTCCATCAGTTGAGTAACACTCAGTTAATTACAGTAAATAAAGAACAATTGTTTTATGCAAATTATTCACCACCCAGAAAAAAAAAAAAAAAGAGCATTGTGACTGTATCATGATCTATTAACACTGACAAATATTAATTTCGCTACATGCGTGGTAAGTAATCATACAGTAAAATACAGTGTATCATTTGTCAATCCAAATGATTACAAACACAAAATTTTTCAATAGAAAAGCAGAAAAAAAAGCAAGAGAAGAAAGCTGAAATGAGGTAAGAAGCAGCAGCAGAAAGGGAAGACTAAGGAGGACAGAAAAGAGGCCAACGAGAGCAGAAGTAAGTGGAAGCAATCAAGGAATGGCATTTTGTAAAAGATCCCAAGTGAAACAAAATTGGTCCAAGTTGCCATATCTAGCTGACATTTTTTTCTCTGTAATAAGTACTGTACCTTTTTTTTTTTTTTTTTTGCTACATTTACAGATTAGTAGAGGCTCAATATTCTTCCAAATAGATGAGCTGTTGAAATGAGATGCAGCCTTAATTGTAGGTTTTATGAAGTAGATGGGAATAGTTGAATCCACATCCAACCTCAGGAGACACATATTAACTAAAGAAAATATGAAAAATAATAAGGGAAGTGGAGAACAGCTTGCAAGAACAGAAAGCAGGTGAAAGAAACTAGGGAAAACTCAGTGCTGTTCAGTTGAGGGGAAAAAATAGGCTGAAAATCTTTTTTTTTTTTTTCAGCACATTTTAGAATTGGCTTTCAAGTCAATTCCCTCATTTTGCAGTGAAAACCACTTAAGCACTATCTAGGTTCAAGCTCTCTCATATTTAGCATTTAGTAGACAAAGGTTTTCCCAATAAACTAACACCAAAGTATGTTAATGGTAAGGAAAGTGTTTTGGTACCTTGCTATGGGAACAGTTCCAGCGCATAAATTAAAAAGAACCTTTCTTCTCCATGTGTCATTTTTGTGTTATGATTTGTCTTTCTAAGTATGGAGAGACATGGCACTATGAATTAGATACAGCATAGACTGACAAAACAAAAAACAACAAACGGACTTTAACAAAGGAAATTGTTCAAAGCATGTCATATTTCAGCCGCACAGCCATTTCAAAACTTATTCTAAAAGTGAATTGGCTGCCTCACTCTTTTCATATGCTATTAGCTTCACAGGTAGTAATCAGAAGTCCAAGGAAAAGATCTTGAGGTGTGCAATGACTGGTTCTTGAAACTTTCATCGCACTGTGTATCAATGCTGCAGATTTTTTTTTTTATTATTATAAATTGTAGTTTCTGTTAACTGGTGCTGTCAGTAAAAGAAACACTTTTTGAAGTGATACAATGGGAACAGTCCTGCCTTCTCTAAATTCAGAGATGGTTCCTCCCCTATACCATCTCTCTGCCATACAGTGCTCTGAAACATGATAAAACCCAGAAAAAGCCAAGCCATTGACATGCTGTAAAATATGCCCTTTAAGCTGTGATGCTTGAAACTTGTTTGGCCCACATCTCAAGCATGGCTCAGTTAGGCAAAGCTGGTGATTCCGTGCAGAACATTCCCTTCTGTGCTTCAAAGTCAACACTTGCAAATAGGTCTGCTTTTTGACACTTCAGTGATGTTAATGTTTCTATTTTCTCTAGCCTCATTGCACATAGATGACATAATGGATTTCATTCAGGCTTTTACAAATGATCATGCACATGCTGAAAGTGAATGCCACATCCTAGATTTTGAGAGGTTTGTTTAGCTTGTCTCAGCTCATTTGTGATGCACATTTTCTGCAATAAACTGGCATCAGTTGGACCACCAGAATACAGAGAAAAATAAACTCTTGTGGATGCTTCTGTGGAAAAGCATACTGTTTGATAGGTATTTGAAATTTGTCTTAATAATAAACAAAAACAAACAAAAACAAACAAACAAAAACAACAAAAAACCTTTAATGTGACATGTAATCACCAACCTGAGATTAGCAAGAACCCAAGTTAACTTCTGGTGTAATTTGTATTGACTTCTTAACTGGTAGATTTTATAGATACTTCCCATTATCATCCAGTGAAAAGGCATAATAATACACTAGTCATCAACTGACATTCCAGTTCTACCCAAGGATATAATTTTTGTCATGATAAAACTGAAGGGGAATTACAGAAATGGTCATAAATCAGAGAGTCTAGTATCCTGTGTGTTAGCAAAGTGGAACATAAACTCAGATTAAACACAAATATTCTAACACAGGCACTTACTTTCACTCAAATATGTATGTTCTTCAAAGGTAGTTTTCACAGTTTTCCCCGTTGTATTTTGTATTCCTTATTACAAACTAAAAAAGAAAAAAATATATTTTATAAGTATGTTTGAAGACTGATAAAGACAGATCGCGTAAAACTTCCAAAGCCATGAGGGAAATGATAGCTCCAAACTGTCATTCACAGCAACACAAATTCTGCATCTAAATCACCTAAAATTATCTGAAAAAAAATACAAATTGATGTATAAATAATAATTATTCTCTTGATGAGATAGAATTTGGTATATATTATTGCACTAATCTAGTCATATCTAATGCAAAAGCAAGTCTTTGTGATGAACTATGTTCATATTTTTCAGTATAATAATTGGCTGCATTTGATCTGGAGCCATTCAGAACCTCTGTCAGTGCAGTCACTAGCTAATTTAGTTTTGGGATGGTAGTAATTTAGGAACTCTGAATTTCCATTTTTGTTTTGACTGCTCAAAGGATTCCAAGTCCAAGATTAAAAAAAAGCAAGCAAACAAACAAAAAACACGTTTAAACAAACCAAAACACCCCACAATAAAGATAAATCAAACTGTTTCTTTTTCTCTCTAAAGAGTGTATAAAACATATTTATTTCTTGGGAAGAGTACGAAAGCATACATGAAGCCAGAAAAAAAATGGGTGATTACTTATTTTCCCACAGGCTTCCAACAGTTTTTTGGAAAACTGGGAAGAACCATTTTCCCAGGACTCGTAGCTATTCTACAGTCAGTCATATTTAATTCTTGAAATTTGTGGTAATTTTAAGTCATTCAATGAATACTGAAATGTATGTTTTCAGAGAGTGGGAAAAGTTATTTGGAACTATTAGTGCTTAGGTAGTGAGTTAAGAAAAAGATCATTAAAAAATCAGCTTTTTAGTATGAGGTCGTTTCACCCTGCTGGGCAGCTGAACTCCACCACAGCTGCTCACTCTCTCCCCTTCCCAAAGGGAAGAGGGGGAGAAAAGAAGGTTGGAAATAAAGTAAAAATAAGAAAAAGGGAAAGGGAAAGGGAAAAAAAGATATATTGTCACTGTTGTGCTGAGCTATCTTCTGCATGTTAGAAACAATATTCACCTTATCCAGACACCATCAGAAAAGTATCAAGCCCAAACATTTTAATCCTGAGATATTTTTTGTTAATTGCACTGTGTTATTTACATGGGATTTCTTTACATTTTGAGCTTTTCTCTTAGCAGTATCTGACACCAAGGGAAAATGACAGTTTTCCATGCAGCCTTCCCCTAAGACTTTAAACATATTTCAGAATAAGAATTTCAGGATTTTGAATTTAGGAAAGTTACTGAGGAAATCTTCCTAATTTTGATTATATGTGAGCCATTGCAATAATGGAAATATCTGCTAGAATGCTTACAGGTTCCCAAAATGAAGGTCCATCCTGAAATATGACTGTAGAAAAGCACCTGCACCATAAGAACATCTGGACAGTGTCACATCACTGCATTATAAGAAAGAACCAGTATTAATTCCAATTGTATTCTAAACATGCTAGAGACTGTAAGTATGCTGTAAGTTCCAGATAACTGCTGGTGGTTTTCATGTAGGAAACATCTGAAAGCACCTTGCCACAGAGATTAAGTTATCTGTTTGTTTTTCAAAAGGACAGCATTTATCAAACACATTGAATTTGCCATGGTAATAAGAAATGAACAAATTTCTCTGATGTGTATGGTTTTTAAGTTACATTGTCCATCAAGTAATTTTTAGCCTTCTGAATGTATCTATGAGATTACAGTTTTACAACAGATCATGTGGAGGAAGATTCTAGTCTTATTCATGTAGTGTATTATCATACACCACAGGATTTTTTTGCAGTATGATGGGATCAATAGCAGACCAAACTGCTAGCTATTCTGTTAGAATTTGACCCTTTATCTGCAGCTCAGTAGATTTAATGTTGAATTACTGAAGATAAATGAGCATGGAGAACCACGTCCATGTTTTTATTATTTGTAATAAGCGACAATGAGCAGTGTTTCATGATGAGAAGCAGCAGTCTACAGGGAGAATGTATTCTCTCCTAACTCACAGTGCTTGCCTTCAGATGTAAGTTTGCTAATCATATAAACATAGAATCATTTAGGTTGGAAAAAACCTTCAAGACCATCCAGTCCAAAAATCAAGCTGACTTACTGAATGCCATCAGTAAATCATGTCCCTTAGTGTCATGTCCACAAATCTCTTGAATAACCCCAGGGATGGGGACTTCCCTGGGCAGCCCATTCCAATGCTTGACCACCCTCTCTGTGAAGAAATTCTTCTTGATATCCAATCTAAATCTTCCCTGGTGCAAGCTGAGATCATTTCCTCAAATCCTATCACTTGTCACCTGAGAAAAGATATTAACACCCACCTCACTGCAACCTTCTTTCAGGAAGCTGTAGATAGTGATGTGGTCTCCCCTCAGCCTCCTTTTCTCCACACTAAACAATCCCCATTCCTCACATCTTGTTTTCTCGTGCCTTCACCAGCTTTGTTGTGTTCTGCACATGCTTGAGCAGCTCAACATCCTTCTTGTAGTGAGGGGCCCCAAACTAAATACAATATTTGAGGCGTGGTCTCACCAGTGCCACATACAAGGGGACAATCACTTCCCTAATCCTGCTGGCCACACTATTTCTGATGCAGGCCAGAATGCCATTGGCCTTCTTGGCCACTTGGGCATACTGCCAGCTCGCATTCATCCAGCTGTTGACTGTCACTGCCGAGTCCTTTTCTGCTGGGCAACTTTACAGCCACTCTTCCCCAAGCCTATACCTCTGCATGGGGTTGTTATGACCCAAGTGTAGGACCTGGCACTTACCCTTGTTGAATGACCCAGTTCATCAATCCAGCCTATCCAGATCCCCCTGCAAAGCCTTCCACCCTCAAGCAGATCAACAGTCCCACCTAACTTGGTATTATCAGCAAATGTCCTGAGGCTGCACGTGATCCCCTCATCCAGATCACTGATAACAATATTAAACAAAACTGACCCCAGTACTGAGCCCTGGGGAACACCACTGGTGACTGGCTACCAACTGGATCAAACTCCATTCCCTATGACTCTTTGAGACTGCAAGATTCTTTGCCCTATTGTAACACTACCCAGTCACACAAAAAGCACGAGGCCGTTCTGTCACTACTGGCCAAGAAAAGGCAATGCACAGAATAAATTTTCGGACATATCTGAGACCTCCCATGTACCCACCACATCCTGGTCAAGCTCAATTTAACTGTATTTTTCAATACTCATATAATATCAATAAAAACAATATATTTATTTTACTGTCACTCTGAAAAAAAGAGTTTGAAATTATTTAAGTAAATATATAGTATTAGGATGAACTCTAAACATATTAAAGATAATGGTAAGATCTATGGAGAGTTACAGACTCAGTGTTTTTTTCCAGAATTCCCCCTCTATCTTACAATGATCACAAATGGCAACGAAGGAGCTGCTGATAAAAGATATTTGTGGTAACACTGCTTCTCACATGATGGATTACTGGGGCTTGGAAATTGACAGTGACTCATGAATTTGTGTTGTAAAAAGGAACAGCCATATATTTTTATACACTGGAATTGAAGTTTTGAACTTAAACTACAAGATACTCTTAACTAAGTCATCAGCCCACATTCCATGAATCCTTTGCAAGAAAACTATAGCAACTAATACCTCTTCACAAAAACCTAAGCTAAGTGAACAACATGCAGCTGTTCTCTGGGTAGAAACCAGTTGGGCAAGGGATTCCATTGTCTTTCTAATCTCTAGTGTTACACAGCAAAAATATGTACTAGAAATTTGGTTTTCAGCACTCAAATATTTGGCTGCATGTGGTCTTTTGAACACTGCAGCGTAGCAAAACTTATCTGAATGAATCTTAGGTTGTTATTGCAGCAAATGACCCCATGTCAGGTCAGTGCAAATAAGAAAAAGCTTGTCTGGTCTTAACCTAGAAAACTATAAAATATGTCAAATGGATGTCTCTCAAGTGTGTGATAAAAATGCATCTTCGCTGCCTCTAGCAGTATTGTATCTGACCTCAGAGCATTAGAGAAGAGAGACCATATTGAATGCTTTCATTTCCACATAAAATGCTGATCGTGATAGTTCAGACATGCCAGATGGCAGTAGTAGTGATAAATGGTGTTGATGCCTCAGGAGAAATGAGCTAGTAAAGTTATATTATGTTCAGTTGGGATTTTAAACATGTAACATAGTTAAAACTGTTATTCTCCTGCAAAATCATACAACTCATATTTCAGTACCATATATGGGGGAAAAATTCCTGCCATCATATGCTGCTATGAAAAGTAGATTTTCCATGTCACAGCAAAACAATCCGACACACAGTATATATAATATTTACTTATATATATATATATATATGAAATGATGAAGCACCTGTACATGAAAATCCAACACTACTATTTCTTGTTTTTTCCTTATGTAGGTATAGCACGATATATCTGGATACAGGGAATAATAAAACGGTGTGAGATTAGATAAGACTTACCTCATGTCTGTAATGGGTCCTTTCTTCCTTTCTGAAATTACAGTTAACAATTTAACTATTACTAAAAGATGTTTTAAGAAATTTTACTGATCTAGACAAAATTTATTTCTTCTCCAAAGTGGCAGCACTATAGGACTTTCCCTTTGAGTGTCTGGGGTTTTTAGAAGTTTTTAGAAGTTTTTATACTCTACCCTGCAAGCAGATGTCTGTTCCCACAAAACCTAAGGACTCCAAAGGTTGGAGGTAAGTTGCAGAAATATCCTGTGCTCAAGTTGTATTTCTAGGACTTAGATCCCTTTACTACTGAATGTCTGCACACTTATTTATTTTTTTAACTAGACTACCTTCCACCAGTGGCATTCTCTTGATGTTCCACCACCCAAGGAAACACCAGAGAATATATTGGGAAGTTAGAAACTGCATAGCTGTTATGAGCATTATTTTTCAGTTCTTCATTTTAGCGTAATGGTCAGAATTGTCTTTCCCTGAAAATCGGCTTCTCTTTTTGGTCACATACAGAGCTAGTGTTACTTTTTTTTGTGGGTGTGTCTGAGTTGAGACAGTGCATATTATAAATTTGTTCTTAAAGAGGGAGGTGCAGGACTTATAAGGGAGGCTTTTATATCTAGGTAAATGAGGACCAATTGCACCTTAGTAAAAATTAAAAGGTGTTGTTGATGGAAAGGAGACATTACACCCAGGAAATATATAGTGTTAATAATGCTGTACATACTTGCTATACATACTAAAGGAGAAAGAAAATAAGGTATATTACATCCTGCATTGTCTGTAAATTCACAAAGAATAGAGATGCAACGTGAGCCCTCATTAGTCATTATTTTGTGCATACTGCTCAGACTCTTTGTCCTATGGCAACTTGGATTTAATTTCCTTTGTCTGACTTTTTAAATTTAATTTTATTAATTAGAAGGCAGCCAGATTTAGACAAAGTATTATTACAAAGGTCTATAAGAAATGAGACAGTAGAAAAGTCTATCATGCAAAGATTAATTTGTCCAATTTCAAAATGTATATCTCAATATTTTATAGTTACAGGTGATCATGGGCAGATGGTCATTACAATTTATCACAGCAGGAAGCTGTTAAAAATGACAATATGGGCAGATATAAAATTATATGAAGTAGAAGTTATAGAAGACAATTCTGAAACTCCAGTAACTAAACTCCTAAAGTTTCAATCATCAAAAGAACATAATCCAAAAGCCAATTACAATTTTCAAAGAGTTGGAAAAAAAATTAGCCTGTTGAGGGAAAAAAATCATACGCAGGCAAATTTCATTTTCTCTTCCTCCTACTCATCAAAATTTACACTTTCCGACACTGGAATTGTGTAAATGTGTTTTGCATCATCTTTTTTGTTTTGGTGTTATTGACAGTTATTCGAAGACATGGAGAATGGGTGCCCAGTCCCAATTTATACCTTTGAAAATCTCTCTCTCTCCACTTCTGCAACCTTCTCATTTATAAACAGCAGCCACATATTATTTTTAAGTGGAAAATAAATGTTCTTCGGCACTGATCAGCCTTGAGTGAACTTTTATAGCAGACTTATAAATTTCTCCATAGAAGGGTTTATAATGGAATTGCTTGAAGTACTTTGACTCTAGTGTACTAGCTGGCACACTAGACACTGCTGAATGGATCCTTGTTATAAACTAACAAAGGAGTTCAAAATTTTTCTTCCCTATTGCTGCTAGCATTGCTTATTTCATTTATTTTTGAATCATGCCACAATTCTACAAGCAAAGATTCATAAGTTTGGATATTATGCTTTTTTTTCCTTAGGCTTTTCTGGGCTCCATTTGGTCACTGTTATAAGACTGAGAGTTTAAGATCATAAGCTTTTGAAGGTCAGGCTGTATTGACTATAGGATGCAACATCTAGCCCAGAGGAACCATTGATCAGAATGTACTCGACAGGTGCCATTGTAATAGAAATACAGTTAAAGTATCCATTTTACACACTATGATGTGCAGAGTGAGCAAGGGTATAAAGAACTTTCTGGGATCTTCTTCTAGGGTTACTTTACCTTGCCTTTCAAAAGTGAACAAATCTGTCCTTCTAAAGGGGCAATATTCACAGGAGCTTAGTGGAAAAGCTGTTTCTGGCAGGAGCAGTAGTGTCCAGAAGGGGGAATAGTGAACAGAGGGGAAAGAAGTACAAAAAACTTTCTAAACTTTGCTTTAGTTTATTGACAGAGTTTCTAAATGATCTTCAAGATCTGCCGCTTTGAAGCTAAACCAAGAACTTCGGTAGGCAATACAGAGTCCTAGTGAAAAAATATGTAATAAGCAAATGGTCTTGTTAACAATTTCTGTATACCTTAGTATTCCCACAAAACACATATAACCAGTACAGAGGACTTTCCAATCCTCACTGAAATCAAAATGAGATAAACCGGGGCATAACTATTGGCCACATTACAAAGCATTTGCTTAAGTTCAAGAATACCTTTGGCTAGGAAAGGGACTAGTCTTGCAGCAAAGCACAGGCCAGTCTAGCTGTTTTCAGCTGAGCTTTCAAATTAGCCTGATAAAGCAGATTGTTGCATGCTTTGTCTGCAGGAGTACAAAGCAAAATCTTTTTGATATTAAATAACTTGCTTCAAGACCTTGTAATTTTCATTTTAGAAGTATTACAATATTACTAACATATATACCTTAAATCAAATCAACTTTTTTTTTTTTTTTTTTTTTAATGCATATATTGGCATTTCTTTGCATTTTGATTCAGGTTCTATCCAGTGAGTACTGCTGAGATTCACACTAACTGGAACCTCTGACATATAAAACACAAGAGAGAAAAGACAGGAATTCATGTGTATCCCTGTGAAAATATTCAGCCAGGGAAGGGAAGTTGGGATGAAGTTGGAAAGAGAAGACAAACACAGTCATGGAGATTTTAAATTCCTGTTACTTGAATATTTTCACTGAATGATTCTAAAAGGATAATTTAGTTCTTAGAACTGTGTATGTCATCATGATGTTTTATAGAAACTGGCTGAAATTTATTTGAGCACAGATCTGGAAAAACATCTCTAGTACCTTATAATAAGTATCCTACTGAGAAATTAAATGAAGTCACTAAATAATTCTGCATTGCAAGAGGAACAATTCTGGTTTCTGTTGAAGTCAATGGCAAATCTTTTCTTTTTTTTTTTTTTTTTTTAATTTCAATGAAGCAAGTATCTCACCACTGAGATAAAATAAAAAGTGGCTTCACAAAGCCCTTAAGCAACGATTAAGTAAATTCAGAGTCCTTTACCATCTTTACACAATAGATGGATTTAGTCTTTTTTCCTCCTTTTTCTAAAAAAAACATTTCATACATTAGAATGAAATATATTAGGAGTATAAATATTTTTTAAAGCTCTATTTGCCGAACAAGCTTCAAATGCATCTTTGCTCATCTTTTTCCTTCCTTATTGTAAATGGCAAAGGAAGCTTATAAAAATCATTTTAACTCTGTTGTTGAAAATTACTGTAGTAAGAATGTCTTTAAAACAACTGTTTGTTAGTCATTGTCTCATTTACATCTTCACAAAGTCTAATTATAAATATACAATGAAACGTAAAATGCCATGTGAAAATAAGCAAGAAAAATTGTTTCTGTATATTTCTTAATCTCTCTCATCCACCACTGTTCTGGTTCTGCAAAACATAAAAAGAACATTTTCAACTTTATTCATCTAATTATAATGTATTGCAAAAGCATAATTACTATTCAGAAACATCCAATTTTGTCTACATGAAATTAAATGTTACTTATAACAATATAGCCATGTAGCTATGTAGGAGGTCTTGGCTTATTTATATGTTATGAATAATAGATTTTTGAAATGATTATCTAGGAATACGGTTATGCTATGCAGGCACGGAAAAGCACAGACATTTAGTCCAGAGGCAGAAGATACCTGGATGCATATTCCTGAACCTGAATAAAATGCACTTAAAATTAGATTTTATTGCTCTCTTAATACTATATGCTCATTTTTGAAGTACTTCTGAGAACAATATCAAACAGTACCAAGTAAGATGATTAAGAAGGTTTTTTATGTCCAGAATGTTCATGCATGACTGTCATATCCATATGTATAAGTTCAATACATTTCCTCTTGTCATTTTCATACATTATTGAACTGAACCAAATTCAATAAAACATAGACTCCATAGTTCACTTGTCGACATCAATTCCACTTTGCAAAGGCCTCTTCAGCTATTTCACCTGAATGTAGTCCTTTGCATTTCTTGAGGAAACTTACAGCATAACAGTTTACATGAATAGATCAAAAATTTTAAACGTGATAAACTTGAGATTCACATATTTGCAAATTTGGTGTCTATTGCTCACAAGACCTAATGGCCTGAAACAAATCCTGCTGCATTTGTACTTTCCCATCTGCTCAGTGAGCACTGTCTTTCCTCTCTACCTCTCCAGCCTCCATAAGAAAACATTTTTCTGTTTTTACTATCTTAAACAAAGAAGAAAAATGAGGGATCATGGAGTGGAGACCAAGTAAGCTAATGAGTAAACTGAACAGCACAGAATCTCCCCGAAATTCACATGCCTGTTCTCTTAGAAGACACATGGTGGCCCCAGGCTAAATCATCTTTCTTAGTGCCATATTACTACCAGTAAACCTGCACAAACCTCAAAAGCCAGAGTCAGACTACCAGGACTGAAACATGGAAAAAGCATCAATGATTTGATCTGCTTAAACATGTATTTCCAAAGATCTGATTTTGTGTCACTGAAGAAGTTTGCTGTTTGATTAAAAAAACATCAGTTCAGGAGTCAGTTAGGAGTTCAGACAAGACTAAAACTAAAGACATCTCAACTTTTTGGTCCCACATGGTATTATGTGCTCATCAGTCTCTCATTTGAAGATATGGTATTTTGCAAAATTATATGGAGATGTGCAGAAACAACCAGGGAAAAATTCTTTCTTACCCTTATATCCTACAACTTTATACCTTTTGAAAAAAAGAAACCCCTCAAAATAACCCTCCCAAACCCCACCACAAACTGCAAGTCAGCTTATACTTTCTTTTCAGTTGTGTGTTTAACACTGTTCATTTTAGTTTGAAATGGAAAAAAAAAACAGTCTGTAGGGCTATTTTTTGAGCAGTGGGTGGGATGGGGGGGGAAGCTTTACATGTTAGCAGTTTTTTTCCCACTGCCTTTTGTGCAGAACAGATAGGCCTGCTTTGATTGCTTGGGGGTTTAATGTTTCCAGGCCTGCAAGGAGAAACTTAATTGTGACTCCCATCACAGGTATTTAAATGCCCGATCGAAACATTCAACAATAGATGTAATTAAGCAGGCTCTAATTTTACTTATGTGATTCAACATAAAGAGAGGAGCTCCATTACTTAAGTGTTTACGTCATTCCTTAGAGAAATGACCTTAATTTACTGTAATTTCCAGTTGGAAGATTACCAAATTGGTTTTGAACTTAAGTAGCCCTGTGGGTGCACAGTCATTTACTGCCAGAATACATGAAGTACACTGATTACTTCCAATTATAAAAGACTTATTTTTCTTAATAAATGAGTTTACCTTTATTACTGAATAGATACTACGGTTAAACTTTTCTAGCTGTTAGAATCATCTTGAATTCAGGCAGTTTACCTTTCATCACATAGTTAATCAAAGTGTCTTTACAGATAGGTATACAATTTATGCAGCGTATATATATAAAGACACATATGAACTTATATAAAAGACAAATAGAGGCTTGGGAGACTGAGCTGAAATTTACACAGGACAACTACATTTACACAACTATTCTTAAGAGAAATTTTGCAAAATGTTTAATGGCAATATGTTAACAACAACAACAAAAAAATAGTTTTAAAACCCATGTGGCCATACGGAACACAACTGGCACTCCAAACCACCATTCACTCTGTTTTTGAGTTCAAATTTTCATTAAAGTATTCTAATTTCAGTAGAACTTCCTGATTACAAACAACTATTATATCAAGACAAGCTATTATAAACAATGAAAGAGCGACCCCTCCCCCCAGATTTAAAATTACCGTGAACAAGCCACAGCAGTTGAAACTAAGTGCTGTACTAGAGAATGAGGCCAGTGGAGAGTTTCACAAAATACGAAAATGAAAACAAAAATATTAATGGAGAATCTCAGCAAGGTGGATACTCAAAAAAAATAGCTTAGATCAAGCATGTTTTAAGGCAGCAATCACTAATCATAATTCTTAGGAATACCTTATGATGCCAGATCTGTTAGTTTTATCATGGCAGTTAATGTCGTATATAAAGGCTCACCAAAACTAAACAAAACCAAAAATTAAATCAAAGTGCAGAAGATAATTTTATTCTTTTACATTACCTTCTCTTCTCTCTTGTCAGGAAGGCTTTACAGGTGATCACTATTCTTTTTCTGGAAGATAGCTGGGCTAGGCACAGTTGAGACCTGATGAAAAACTCACCATTTTCATGCGCATTTCCCTGTGAAAGAACTTTCACCGCCAGCAAATATCTGGACTCAGGATTTTCAGACTGCACCTCCTAAATCCATCCTAGAGAGAATGTACAGCAAACATTTTTTAGGAGCACCTGTTAAAACACAATATTGGTGAGGTACCCCAGGAAGAGTTCGTACCAGAGAGAGTCCCATAAAAATTAAGAGTTCTGTACTGGAAAAAGGGTGTGGGATGTACATGGGTCTGTGTGTATGTGTGTGTCTGTGTGTACAGGGAAGGAGACTTTTCCTGGAGGAATTTTAATTGGATGCTTTTGCTTCTTTTCTTTGTTTCCCTTTTTTCATTAAAGTGTGGACTTGCTGATGTCTCATAATTTTCATAATGAACAGGGTTAGGAAATTAGAAATCCAGAGGCTATACCTGGAAAGGGTTCTTTAACACTGTTCAAACTGGAGCATTTGTCATGCCTTTTGTGGTGGTATCATAATCTGTACATGAAATAACAAAATGTCAATCAGGAATAAGTGCAGTACACTCCTACCGAACTAAACATGGTTCAAAATCAGATTAAACTTCCCCAGCTGGTCTGAATGCCTACTAGGTTTCATGTCACTTCTCTGTGTTTTTATATTAAATACCTACAAGAAAATCATATTTGTCACAGATAATCACATCCTTATCCATCACTGAAGCAAACTGAAATCAGTCTAACCCCAGATTTAAGCAGTAGGGATTCTTTCTGTGTGTACACAAAAGGGAAGATTAAATATTCCTTTAGTATTGTTTCCATTTTCCACTGATAATGTGATTTATGCATTTTTTTCCATATTACCAGAAATATCTGCACTGAAAGAGTTATTTTCTTTTCTGAAATAAATAAATCTGATATCTGAGTAACACTTCACTGATTTATTATTTTAGAAATATTATAGTATTTAATAGATTTTTACCAGAATCAAATATAGTCCATTACCTTGATTATTAGCTACTAATTTGGACCTAAAATGTGCTAACTACCTGTATGAAAACTCCAGGATCTCCAGTGTTCCCTCTCCATCTGCAAAGTTCAACCTCCTTTGTTTGTATTGAAAACAAGTCTTTTTCTTTCCTGTTCTCAGAATATCAGGTATATATGAGGTGTTGTTGATGATAGTGCTCAGCATAAAAGCGTGAGGTGCTGTTGCAGTGAGGTGGAGCTGTGCTGGCTAGGTACCGTAAATCCATGTACATTAATAAGACTGAAAAGATACAGGACAGTAAATACTCAGGAACAAAAGACAAAGCAGACCCAGGTTAGGAAGAATCACAGAAGGAAGCTTAGACACTGTGCTACTCCTTATGAGTCTCTGAGCACAGCGCTAGGTCATTTGGGACTGAAAGATTACATAAAGGACTGAAAACATCTTCTGTGTCCCTAGGTAGGCACTGAACTGGTCAAGCTCTGGAGCTACTTTTTCCCAGGAGATGCATGATTCTCTCTGGGCACTTCCACGCAAGCACACATGCTGCTTACTGCATTTTCTAGGGGAAATGGTTACAGAACAGCCAGAAACATTTTCTGAGACTGTGTGCTATAACATTTTTTTTTCCTAATGCAAAGTAACAGAAAAAAAGCAGATACTCTAGTTCATCAAAACTGACTTCTCTGACTTCCTGCAGATAAATATGCTTCACTTCAACCTTTGGCAGCTGATAACCAACTATTACTTGTTTTTCAAGTTAACTCTGATTGACACCAGTCTGCTAAAAAATATCGTCTAAGAAAATAAAATGACTAATAATCACTACTTCAACTTCATGTAACAAATCATCATTCCCAAAATCAGGTGTTTATCAGAGTGCATTTTTAGATGCACGCATCTGCCAGAATCTACTTTTCTGAGGAAGGTAATATAATTATCAGTGTACCTGTGCTGATTCTCATTCTTAGTGGTGATGTTTTAAACAAGAGCTTAATCAAGTGCATTTGTACACAGCAGTCAGCAAGGGAGTGTTACCATGAAACTGATAGTGTATCCTTTTCAGAAAACCTACTGAAGAACCTACAGAACTGTTTGAATTTCAGCAGCTGACAGTTCAAATGCTCCTGTCATGACAGTTTAAATGACTCAGTATAACTATTTTCTGTGTTAATCTCTGGGTTCAAATCAACAGCTCAAAGATCACTTTTACTGATACAGGACTCATAGTCTGAGCACAATGCTGTGAGATTGCGAATGTTCATACTACTTGTAATTTCCTAGGGTTCTGTCTGAACTAGGGACAGAAGAGGGTATGTGACATGCAGGATCATCTCAGAAGGGTTTGCACACCAGGCACATTATGCCCTCAGGCATCTTAGCACACAGTGCTCAGTATGTAAATAGCATCATCCTTCATAGCTCAAATTTTAATGCAAGGTATCGTGAGATAATCCAATTTCACCTAAATTAAAAAAAAAAAAAATCCCTCTGCACTACTTGAATATTTCAAATATGAGTGTTTGAGACAACTAGATAGCAAGCCAAGGGAAAGGAAGCCTTTTTGAAAGTTTTCTTTCCAGAGAGGGAATAAAAAATTTTGAGAGAGAAACTTCTGTGTGTGTTGTGTACAGAGCTGAAAAAGAAGAGAAAGAAGCCAGAAGCTGTTTGAGAAATTTTTCTCAAGACACTCTGGGGAAAACTTCAAAAAATCTTGCAGAAAAAAAAAAAGGCTTACATTTTTACTAAAAACAACAACAACAAAACACACACAAAAAAAAACACAAACCAAAACAAATCCCTCCCTAGCACCTGAAGTTTAACACGACAGTATAAACACTGTATGACTCCGGAAATATTGAAGAAAGTTTTTATTTAAAGGTGAAATGATATGAGGCTTATGAAAGCTTGAAAGGAAAAGGATATTCTAGACCGAGCCCAAACAAGAGATAAATCCTCCAAAAGAAATGAACCCAGGGAAGAAATGCGTAAGAATGCTGAGCTGAGCTGTGGTATGTCAACCAGGAAATTATATCAGCCAAACTGATTAATTTAACCAGAACATCACACAAGAAACATCACACCCAGAAGCACCCCGCAACAATCTCATTCTTTATGTCCTCTTCAAGCATGGGTGCAAAGACATAGAGTCTCAATATTGATCCTAAGGCATCCTCTAACCCGTTGCTGTTAGCCCTATAAATAGAGGCCATTTGTACAGGTAACTTCCATTCTACCAGAAAGGATAGTAACAATCTAGCCTAAAACATTCTTTGTCCATACTGAAAGGATTTGATAAATGTTTGCAAATGCTTGAAGCCCTATTTTGTTGTAAGATTAAATGCCTCTTATTTGGCTGCTTACTGTATTTGAAAGTCACATTGCTCATACTTAGCAAAATTATTCCTGTCAAGTCCAAGAGTTCCATTTTCTGCTGGACTTGTTTGATCTCATCAGCACCACCTAATTAAGCCTGATTTCTTTGTATTTTTACACACTCCAAAACTCATCTTCAAAATTACTTCCTTACACATATAGTTATTGACACATTAGTTATAAAAGTATTCACCTACTCAAGAGGCATTTTTAGCACCCTATGCAGTAGTAAACAATGATAAAATTCACCATGGCATAACTTCATAAAGGGTCCAGAACACTCTTCGTAAGTGGTGCTCAGGGATTTAAAAAAACTTGTGCCACTGAAACCAACAACACTCCTATTAATCAGTGGGTCTTGGTTTAGATCTGAAGTAAAGTGCCAATGGAAATACCAATGGAAACACCACTTAACAAGTAAGAAAAGCACAAGAATCAAAATGAAACGAGGTCTTATGGATAAAACATAAGAAGGAAGAAGAAAAATAGATAATTTCACTCCACGTGGTTCCCATATGCTCCTGAAAGAGCGAAGATATCGTAAAGGTATTGTCTGGGTATACTGATGGGTAAAATCAAAAAAAAAAAAATTAAACACCATTACTTGAAACAAAAACGTTCAGGAACAGCTCTTGTTCCTGTGCCTAAAGATCATTTCTTATCTATAGAGAGAACTGGCACCACATACTTATTGGAAAAGCCCTTACCTTACTCTTGCTCAAACAAGAGATCAGTGGTAAAGCCATGACCCTTATCCATGCCCTATTTAATGCTTTGAGGTCTCTTAGTGATCTATCTTAGAGCAACGTTTACCTGCCGCAAATCACTGTGTCTTTTTTTTTTTGTGAATGCTGGGGCTGGAGTTAGATCAGTAACTGGGAAATGTTGCCAAGAAATCTCTGGAGTGGTAATTTTGACTAATAAAGACTTGTTATTGTTCTCGAACCACTGTTTTCATCAATATTCATTTCAGCATGACAGACAGCACATCTTTACTATTGAGGAGACTTCAGGGTTGAATCATACTTAGAATTTTGGGATTTACAGTAATTATGGCAGAAATAATTACCTTTTAACAAGAATCTCATGAGAAACAAAATTTGAATCTTTACTTCACTCTTTTGAAAAGCCTAAGAGAATTTGGAATCAACATTTTATTTCAGACCCATCTCTATTTTTGCCACCAATACGCATAAACAAATATATTAATGATGAATGCAATTGCAATTAAAATAAAAATCTCTAAGCTCTTCTGAAAATTCTGATGACCAAGCTCTATGTATGTTATTGTAAATTGAAAATATAAACAACAACAAAAAATGTGGACCTATAGCAGTTTGGAATCCTCTTTAATGTTGCTGGACATGCACAAAACAACTGACCTTTTCTCTGAGGACTCCTTGAGTACTGAGGCAGGAAAAGGAAATACATTATGTCATCTGAATGCATTGCACACACTGTTGAAGTGATCAGAGCATCCTTGGATTGTGGCAAATTACAATACTGTGCTAAAACAAACCTGTCTAATACAAAAGGTTATACCTACTTACCCTTTAAAAATTTATTTTCTAAACATTTTGTTGACCTCACTGCATTTTCCCCATTAACCTTGTAACAAGCTCTAGTACTGGATGTGTACTACTTGATACACAACATTTGGTGCAACTAAATTTCTTATTCAGTTAAAGGTAGTATTTCCCATAAACTACACATCAAAAGTCTCCAAGGATGGATGCTTAGAGTATAAAGGGTAAAATGGGATAATTTATTATCCTGACGAATTTTGATCATGTAGCAGGTTAATTTCCATTTGGTGTAAGAGGTGTAAATACTCCAAATAACCTGGAAGGGTTTCAATACCAGAATAGAGCAAAAATATTGCAAGGCCAGTGCCATCCAGAAAATATAGCTTTTTAGGAGGCAGCATATCTAAAAACTGCTGAAGCACATGCTACTAAAAGGAATGAAAATTGTGTACGGTTTCCTGTGTTTCAAATCCTATCACTTGATTAAATATTTTATGGGAATATTTAATGCTCTGTATTACTATTAGCAGGAGTTTCTAATTATCAGTAGAACTTAAATCTATCTCTGGACAGGGAAAACATTCTTTTTCTATGAACAAGTTTACATTTAATTAGTTTATTGGATGTGTTCACTTTATTTTTCTGTACAGTTAATCACGTACTTACTTTTTTCACATCAGCACATTTCAGTGCTTATTTAAAATGTTTGAATAATACCTTGATTTGGTTTCTTCTGTTTATATGCATACTCTATATTAAACAATAATATTATGGTCATTTCAATTTTTGTTCTAATTTCTGGCACAACTTCAAAATAACAATTTCTAAAATGCTAAATGAATTACACATCTTGAACTTAGATAAATGATACTAAGGAAATACAATTATGTACACTAACTGTCCATTTGCTCACATAAAAAATCCATTAAATCATTCATCACTTCTGGAAATTTCCAGAGGGGAAAAACAACAGCAACAAAAAAAACCACCTGCCCTTACTGAAGCCAGTGGTAGATTTCAGTGAGTATAGAATTAGCAATTTCTGTGACACAGTTTTCCTCCTCCTGTAGAGGAGTGATGCTGAAGGTCATGTTTGCAGCTTCTTAGCACAGTTGTGTATGCAGTTTTATTCAGTAGGTAAATCCTCTACAAAGCTAATAGAATGAGACAGCATTTTGCATTAATAAATTCAGTGTGAGTTTTTCCAATCCACCTATTACAAAATACTACTACTTCTGAAATTCAGAAGATGTCAGTTCAGTTCAAAGTCAGTGAAAGTTTTGCTCTGGAATCAGAATCCTTTTTCTTTGCATTATTATTCCAGATACCACAATCAGCACAATGCAGGCATTTGAAATAACAGCAAAAAATTTCATATCAGAATCTGATGACTTCATGAGCACTACACAGCTGTGATCTATGTTTCTGCTCTGGCTTCTGCAGATTCAGTTTTAACCTTGTGGACTTTCAATGTCTGAAGTTCCTTCAGTTGCCTTTGCTTATTCTGTATGTGACAAAAAACAAGTTTCCTAGAGCTCCATCTAAAATCTGAATTCAATAGACTTTGCAGTTCCTTAATTTTCTCAGAAATATAATTATTAATATTAAATAAATTTATAGGGAACTGCCAAGTAAGAACTATCATTTATATTTACTTGAATTTATTTTCTTGCTCACACCAAATACAGGACGAATAGAGGATAACCACCAGTTATTCTAAATGCCACATTTACAAAACCTCTTTTGCACACTGCCAGTGAAGCCTGTGGTTAAGTCAGCCTGTTGTACACCAGTGATCAGTTCCTTTTGTCATTCTGAAACACTCTTTCAATGCTGAAAGAAGATAATTTGAATTTATAAATGGTAAAATCTCTGTGGTTTGAATAGGCTTAGCTCTGCTCTTCCCAGATGTCATCTTTACTGGCTTAGAAATAGATTTTTTGTGATTCTGAATCATAAATCAGTCTTGTTCAAAGTAGACCTACTATTTTGGGGGAGTACAATAACACTTTGACTGACATGCTAATAGATGGTTTTAGATGTTGGTTCCATTGTCCACTATTTAAGATAAGGCAACTCACACTAAGATTTATTTTGTCCTCGGCAGATTATAAATAAACCTAGAATGAACATAAATGCTGAAAGGAAGCTGCTTGTAACATTTAGGTTTGAAATGCAGAAGTAAAAACATGGAACTTACATTTTAGCAAACCTTTGCTAGAAGTAATTTTATCATTATCCAAGGCAATTTGAAAAGCAAGAATTCTGATAGCGAGTGCCTGACATTAATATAGTCAAACCTTATTTAATCAAGTTATCTTATAATACATTAAAAACAAACAAACAAACACTGTATGCTCAATCTTATTATAATTTAGAGTTTGAATTATTGTCCTGGTGTGTTATAAAACTTGGACAGAAGAGTGGGCAAACACATTCAAAAGCACAGGTGAAAGGAAATTTCTTTTCCTTTCCTGAGATACCTGTGGTGGCTGCTATAACCCAAACAATATGCAAATTATACAATTCTTGTCATGATTAGAGAGGAATAGGACTATTGAAGCTTATTAAGATGGTTCATTCCTTTGCATGCTGATGTACCAAAAAGAAAACATATTAGGTGCAGATTTAATATGGAAGGTGGAGTCAAACACTGCAGCAGCTCCCGCTGAGTTCTGCCTCGCATGGAGCATCCCTCCACTTGTGCAACGTGATGTCAATGCCTCAGCACTTCCCCTCCTGACTGCTCAGGGCTTCCCTCCTAGGAACTGCTTCACAGTTCCTACCTTTCATATTTGTCACACACCCTGTAAAAATATCTGGTCTCCTTTCCTTCACCAGGATCTCCCCAGCTGCAACCAAGACATCAGTATTTTCCTTCACTTAGACAAAACCATACTTTGATATCTGAAGAAAATAAGGACACATAATCTTTAACAAACATGGAAGAAAACTGTGCCTTTGTATTATGTGACTGTCAAGTCACTCACAAACAATATGGAAGATATTCTAATCAGATATATATGTGTCTAAGGTTTATCTGAATATGGTAACTCCGGCCATTTTGCTATCAGATTTTCAGAACAACCATCAATACTTCTTTAATTAATTAATACAATTTCTTTTAGATCAGATGGGAGATTTCTCTTACCTGATAGAAGAGTCCTCAGGTTTATATACTGCAGGGACAAGGAGGGTGAAATACATATATTTTTTTCATATTATCTTTTACATTTCCTGCTAGATTTACCAAAGTCTTTCAAGTGTCTCTAATACTGACACTAATTTCACTAAATATTCTTCCAGTGCAAACCTACACAATAAGCAACTTATTTAAAATAATTTACTAATCTCTATTACAGCTGTGAAGTTCTTCTGAAGTTATAGCAGCAACAAAGACTTTGGCAGAAGTGTCCAAATCTGATATTTTAACTCCTAATACATTACATGCATCTCCAACGCTATGAGACTGCCATGGCATAAATTTTTGATCGCTTAAAAAGAATTTTGACTATTAGCCTTATTCCACTATAGATGATGGAGTGAGCAACTCAAATTCTTCGCTGAATTGTTCCAAGATATTTGGCATTCAGCCAGAAATGACAGCAGCCCTTTGATTTGCACATCCCTTTACCTGTCTGCTATAAAAGATACAGTTTTAGAAGCCTTTAAAGTGATCATTCTTCTGAGCATCCAAGCAACCATAATAGGGCAGAGGATATCAGCACTACACCAGTGAGCAGCTGAAGCTATTACACAGTGTCTTGTGTTTGCCTGTTGAAATATCACATAGTTAATGTGACATAACTTTTTGTAATAAAGCCATGCTATACATCAGTTGGATGTTGAATCAACTGACCAAGGTGGAAAATGTGCACCTTTGAGTCCAAATGGAGAAAGTATAAATTTCATCACACCTTCTTAACATTTCTGATCTAGACATCCTAGAAGGACTAGGTATAGTATTAAAAATCTATACATTTGGATGGAATTTAGATCACATGATTCAAGACAAGTAATTAATATTCTGATTATATTCCCTTTTTTTTCCCCCATTTGTATTCATGCAGAATCAAACAAACAAAAAAAGGTGCCAACTGCCAGACAATACCTGAGACTAGGAATCATGACAGAGGGTGAGGGATAACTAGATCAGCTGTAAGTCAGAAAGGGGAAAATATCAAATATTTACAGAAGTATGATGGCTGAAAATTGGATATTTATATCTTACTAAAGTTACTTACTGCAACACTTCTCTTCAACCAGCAGTCACACTGAATTGAAGTGCAACATGGGTGTAGTTTATTCACTGTTTGAGCTCTGACTGATCTGTGTGTTGCCTAAAATTAGCCTTTGCAGAGTCCTCAGAGCTCATTACAGTGCAGGAGTTATCACAATGCCCCCAAAATATAATTTTTCTACAATTCAAACATTTAGTACATGTTCTGACTGTTTGTGTCAAACATGAAGGCTGAGACATGCTCATGTAAACATTCTTGCATGAATAAACTTCAGCGAAATGATCAGGAGTAAAATGGTTGGCAAATAGGAGGAAGATGGACTGATATGGCAGAAACATTTTTTTTGGATTTCCCCCACTATGTTGAGCTTCAGTTTTAGAAATTACTAATTGACATTAATTTATTTGTATATGAATGAATAATCTGTAACTGAATAACTTTACTGAACTATTTTTTATTTCTCTTAAGATATAATGACAGTAACAACTGGACCTTTTGTTGATGAATTGATAAAATATATTGGGTACTGTTCTTATGGGTATACTACTAAATCAAAAATCATATCATACTATGAAAAGATTGCTACACTGGAGATTTTTTTTTGCTATTAAATTGTATTAATATGCTGTCAAATAATAATAATAAATAATCTCTTTGTATGTTCCATTCGTATTTAAGTCCCATCTCAAAGGATGAAGGAAAACATAATTTTAACTCCTAGTCTGAATATTTTATTACATTTGTTAATTCAAACCACAAGATTTCTTTCAAAAATAAGCATTCCTAATTAAGCTCTGGAAGTGCTTCTGCAGAAGCTAAGTTTATATGCTGTAATGTTATGGATATTTATTTTATGGTTCTTGGGTTCCTCTGGGCTATCAATTTATATAAATGAGTTGCATTTTTTTCCAAGTGATCACTGCTAACTGCTGCTCCTCTATGACATAATGATGTGTTTGCAGTGATGTAATTTCAAAGTTTAACATCTCTTCAAAAACTGTAGTTACATGAAAATATGCAGCTGAATGCAAAATGAAAAAAGCAAAGTGCAGTCTATTTTCTCATCTTCATTTTTAAATCTCTTGCTCATTAAAAACAAAACACACACACAATAAGGTAAAAATAAAATAAGGTAAGTATAATACAATATTGAATAGCATTTTTCTTTCAAATACAAGTTTTTTTTAAAAAGCAGAAAAATAACCACTTACCTTACTTGCTATTAGATCCTCAAAGACTTTTCCAACCACAGCCTAAGAAACTTGTAGTGTCTTTCATTGTAGCCAACAGCTGAAAAGAAAAACAGATGCTTTTCATTGTAATTATTATACTAGCATAATCCAAGAGTTATTTGCTATTTAAGGTCTGCCACTGTTACACCTGAATGACTGCAAAAACAATATGGATTTTTTTATTGGAAGTGAAATTCGGGCAAAATTCAGAAGCTTCCCATTCCCAAAGTATTCTGAATAGATACCCCGTTGTGTGATTTACTGATTTGATTTTTTTTTTAAATGAGCTAAAATTGCTTGAATTACTTTTCAAGAATTCTATTTTGTGATTGAGAAGTTTATTTTGATATACAAAAATCAATGAAAAATGACGATATGCAATGTAACATTTTCAGTAAGAATTAAAAAAATGTATAGACATGGCAATAATATTTTGCATTGGAAAAAAAAATAAATCATGTGCACATTTTTGACCAGCTATTTTCAGGTTTTTTTAACAGAACTTTCCAAATGCTCTACCTTGTCAGTGGAAAAACAGAAAAATCACTTATATTTGTTACACAGTTTATGTTTAAAATATTATGTATCAAAACTAACCACCGATGATTTTTATTGTGCTTTTCTAACCCCAGTTTGTTTTTTGTTTGTTTGTTTTTAAGAACCTTTATGATATTGAGAGGCTTCTTACAGATACGTAGTACAGGTCAGGTAGTTCTACTGATCTGACAGAAGAAAAAAGTCATCTGCCATGAAATGAAGGGACTAGATAGTCCTATTCTAACATTTGCAAAATTCATTGTGCATTGTTTCAGCACATATTATCAATAAGAGGATCATGTCATGGTTACGTATACATTTGGATCCAGATATAATAGATAAATAAATGTGGCTGATCTGCCTGATCACAGAGCCAGGGAGATGAACATTGATGAACTAAAGGGCTGCTAGTAGTATTGAACACTGAAATCACCAGACTATGTATCTCACAGACGCAAATGCTCCATAGTGTCTGTATGTTTTCTTGTCTGTTCACCTCTACACTACAAAATACTACTGTGAGCTTCCAGTGGCCAGCAGTATTTCCTACCTGAAGAGATTGCTTAATCCAATTAAGATAATCTGTTAGTACTGAGCTTCATGTACTTGGTTATCACAAAATTCAGAAAATCACTGTCTTTTCATGTATGGAATAGACAACATTCACACCTCATCTACAAGAAGCTGTGTGTTTTGTCAGAATGATAAAAGACTGTGTATACATTATTATTTCCAGGCTATGCAGCAGTTGGTAGGGTTTTTATTCTTCTTATATCTTTTTATGAACCTGACAGCAGCATCAGACAGAAAATGCAGACAAATAGCACTTGCTGCCCAATGTGAAACTTGCTAACAGTCTAAAGGCCATGTATTAAATCACAGACAGTGCTTTGGTAGCACCTTCTTTACATGTGATTTCTGAGTCCAAGTATAGGCTTGCTCCAAGTGTTTACTAGAAAATTGTGACAGAAATGCTCTACTCTTTTTACTGTACCTCATGCCCCAGATGAGGTTAATGCTACAGTCTTTCGAAATGTTACCCATTTGCTCCTGAAGCAGTGAAAAAGGTGGTCACTTCTTTCTATCGGTCCAGGAAAAATCAAGGTGTGGTGATGGTTGAGACTTTAAAATAAACATGACAAACAAACATACACAATGATTACTGCTTTCCTGAAATGAGACAATATTTTTTAGATATATGACAAACTAAAATATTCAACGCATACAATAATAATGTAAGATATAAAGATAAATTATCTTTCCTCCAGTATGCAATATATTTCAAAGCACTATAAATTTAAATGAATTGCACTATACCTGTACACATTCTTTTTTCCAGTATGTGATGAAATGCTGTATTTTTCAACTTTGTTCAGTTTTGTCTAGGTTGCTACCAATAAATTGATTAAGTAAACAGCTATGCTGGAAATAAAATAGTGCTACTGTATTCACTGTTCTTTTGTGCTGGAAAACAAATTTACTTCCATTTCCCCACCCCCAGATCAACATGCAATGAAATATCCAGCTTGTCACCAGAAAATAACTTAAGTATATTTTAGATAGCTTTCACTGAATTTCACTGAAATTTCAGATCCACAGATATAATTTTGTTAACCTTTGTGAGGGTTTTGGATGACCAAATTAATTGTATTAATTAAATATGGACAACATTATTCAAACATGACCTCTCTTCCTGGAACTTTAAACAAAACTCGACTTGTTTCAACATTAAACTAAACAATAACAGCGTGTTGTATTTACCATGTAAGACCATCCTCATTTAATGTTTATACAACATCTATTATAATGAGCCTCTAATCCTGACTGGAGCCTCTAAATAGTACTAAATAGGAAAAAAAATACATATAATGACTACATTAATTTTCTTTTTAGTAATCCATGGACCTAGCAATTCAACCATAACAGCTGGCATTCTTACTTCACTTACCAGCAAAAATTGAATAAGCGGACTGTTATAATGAGATCTCATGATATTAAGACACCATTAAAGTTATGAAAGTTACTGTTACAGGTATGCTCTAGAATAAAACATTTCAAAAACAAATTATGAACTAAACAGTGCTCCATAAAATCACAAAATTAAGTGCTTTCTGTGACACATCAATCAAAGAATATATATATATATATATATATATACATACATACATACATATATTTACTTTGAGGGTAGGGATCATTTTGCCTAATGATTTTTGCATAAATAGCACCTTAGGCAAGTTGCAAGGCTCCACAGCTTTTGTCATCTGTTTTTCCTTTCCCACACACTGAGGCTTGCCTCCATTTGGAAGACTTGCTTCCACAACACCAAGGCAAGTTTTCTTCACTTTTATTGGTGGGATATGAAGAGCCAGCATGACTTTATCACACTGCTGCAGCAACCGAGGAACATTGTGGCCTCGGTATATCACCATACAGCCTTTAGTATGATTAACAGGGCTCTCCAGTAGTTTGCTATTTCATCCTAAAGCACAAACGTTCCTTTGTGCACTACAGTAAAAGATCATTTCTCCCAATCATTTCTGTATTTTATGCTCCTGCTTTTCCTTCTCTGTATAATATATAAAGTATAAGTGCTACTTTTCCTGATTTGCTAAACATACAGATCAAATCACTGGGAGTTTTAATATCAGACATATGTCTCTGTGTATTTCTATATGGTTTCTCACTGATGTTCTTCCAAAACCCCTTTTGTTTTGGAATAAATGCTTGTTGTTTCTCACATTTTTAGCAGGAACATTTTTGTATCCAGAATTCTGTTTTCTCTGTTAAAAGGTCTGTTAAGGGTTAGCTGCCTTCAGACAATGAACAGACAGTTTCATGTCAGCCTACATTTTTTTGTCTTCTTCCTAAGTGGTCAAGAAATGCTAAAACAATGCCCAGGAGCCTAACAGTTAATACAACCTAAATATTTCAACTGGAGTAAACAAGATAGCTTTGGATACTAATCTAACACCATTTTGCCCATAGTCAAGCATCTCTACTATTCCCAAAAGAGACCCTATCAAGAACTGTGCTGCGTCTTTGGTTTTACCTGGAAATACTTATGAGTTCCAGAATTATGACATTTACATATAAACACAGAACCAGAAAATTAAAAGTGCTGAAAGGGGAAAAGAAGGATCTCAATTAACAATAATTTCTTCCAATGGCCTCAGCAACCCTTAATGGTATAATGCCCTCAGGATCTACATTAAAGCCTCCTCGTCCTTCATTCAGCTGTGATTTCCAGTGATGGATTAGACTGATGGAAAGGCCATGTTTTAACCATGGTAACTGGTATGGTAACATTCTCTGGCAAAAACCAGTCACAGAATGGAGACAGGAAATTTTAGAGGAAAAAAAAAAAAATATGTAGGCTGCAATTTTCTAGAATTTTCATAGTATAATTTCCAGAAATCTCCTCTCTAGCAAAGAAAAAGAATGCATTTGTGCATTAAATCTTAATCTAAAGCTTCAGTCACATGACAAAAGGAGCTTTAAAACTTTAAGAAAAATTATATTTTTTTTTCTCCATTTTTAATTGCTCTCTCTTTGGGTTAATAGAGTACTTCAGTAGGTTGCTGGATGTACTGATACTTCCTGGTGACACAAGAACGATTACTGGGTTCTGAAGATTAAAGATCCACCTACCAGTGCTCAGTGACAAGAAAGTTAGTATCTTACTACACCTTATGCAAGATAGGCTATGGACAGTTGAGTTTGCTATACTTTATAAAGCCCCAAACCTCCCTCCATTAGAAATTTGTTCTTTTTAATAATGGAAATGTTTTAATGTTCTTATTTATCCAGCTATTCCATTATATTTTATTTTACAGTTACATTATAAAATTATATTGTGTATATTATATCTACAAACAATACATTCCTGAGCATATTTCTATCACATGATTCTTGCTGAATCAGGACCGTGAGGAATGAAATAAAGATTTTCTTTAAATTAAACCGCTGAATCTCTGGAGTTAGGCACCAACATTCTCAAAGGAGACATGGATACACATGAGCCATGAAAGCTCCAGAGAATCCGATGCTTCTTTTGAAGAGCAACCTGTACTTTGGGAGATAATACTTGGTCTTACCTTTTGTTCACACTAAACAGCACAGGTGAATATTATGTCTGGGTATAAGTGTTGCTATACATATCCTGGGGCACAGCATTACAACAAAGAAAACATAGGACAAAATTTTCTGCCACTAATCACATACTGCTGTGACTAGAAAGGATTCTGGGTATTGCAAGTGTATGTTATTTCTACTTAGAAAGGAATGCTGGCAAACACTGGAATTCTGTAATTTTGTGTTAATTTAAATGGCGTAAGAGCATGCCAACAGCTTTACAGTCAAGAGCTGGTCAAAGTATTAGAGTCTAACTTTATTATTTTGTCAATAATTTAATTGTTCTGTCTGGAGGTTTCTTTACTCTTTTCTTCTTATTTTCTCAAATGTTTTATAAATTAGATCTAGCAGTAGCATTATTCTCTGACTTGGCCTGAAGAGTCTCCAAGCATGCTAGTTTTAAACACTGAGCTTTGAACAAATTTCAGCATTATTCCTAAAGCAAAGATGAAGTATCTGACTTTTGCTCTGAAATATTTGTAAAGGTCTTTCTTTTCCCTTTAAGCTAAACCCCTATTTTCATATGCTATTGAGAACTTCAATTACATATGTTATTATGTGAACAGCTTAGTGAATTTGGGAATGTTGTTGGAAAAAAAAAAAAAAAAAAAAGACCTTTAGCAGGTAAGCTGTATATAAGAAACAAACTAGAGAAACACCAGTAAGAGCATCATTATGAATGAGAAATAATCATATAAAAATACTTTTCATGTTGTGAAGTTTAACTCAGACATAGTCCTAAATGATCCTAAATTTAAAAGACGTTTAGATGCAGAGTTTAGTGATATGGTTTAGTGGAGGACTTGTTAGTGTTAGGTCAGAGGTTGGACTTGGTGATCTTGGAGGTCTCTTCCAACCTAGATGATTCTGTGATTCTGTAAATTCTCCCAAATTACTCAGCTAGTCTCACTAAACTAAAGCCAAGCTATATATAAAAAATTAAGAGATAATACATACAAGCAAAGTTTTCCAGGATTAGAAATTACACGTATAGCCCCTTTAATCTGCAGCATCAGCACCAACAGATTAATAACTATTATTTTTAGTTGGCTTCTCTGGCCCTTATCTGAAATCCAATATGTATTTTCCATGGCTGGAATAGACTACACTGATGAAAGTCACTGGAAAGTCCCTGTTAGGTTCTTATGGTATTTTGAAGGACAGATTTTATCATAGAAATTCTGTTCAGATGACTGAATGGCATCTATTCCCTGGTCTCACACCCGAGGCAGAAGCTGACTACTAATGCTCTGTGAGCCTTGCTTCATGATCATTAATTTTACACAGCACTCCTCTGAGTTCTATTCCAATTGAAAACTTTTAGATGGGAAGTTTGTGCTCAGTGAAGTGAGGATCATGGGTGATTTTAGATTATTTATATCATACCCATTGAGAAACATATTAATAGCATTAGCTTCATTCAGTCATGTGATTTTTTTTTTTTTCCGAAAGCAGATTATTTCATTTTAAAGAGGTTTAATAAAAATTAGACTGACATATTTAAACAAGGAGTATTGAATGTCACAGCACCCCTGATTAAACATTTAGGGTGGCATGTCAAATTCTTGGCAAAGTCATGAATTGCTCCAATTTTCCAGAAGGGATCAGCATATACATGTCACCATTTATCACAAAGCTCCTGAGCTGCATTGTTAATGCAAAAGGAATCTTTTACTGTGGTCGTTCTGGACTGTGTATATTTATAGAGTATTTACATAAAAACTAAATTTTAAGCTGAAATGTAAATTAAGAAATTGATAAAACTGTAAGGCTTAGAGTGCTACTTAGCATTAAATTTCACATGCTAATCCTCTAAAATCAAGCCCTCAGAAACATAAAGACACCTTACCATTTATAGGCCCAGGAACTAATGACCAAAATATCTTTCATAAATTTTTGTTTATGACTATACCAGGCAAGCAAAATATTGGCAGCCAGAGTAGAAATTGTATAATTTTTTTCCATTCAACCCTCATTGATAACCTTCCAAAATTTTTCTTCCTTGGAATCATGTTTTTTCACACACAGACACACAAATAAGTAAATAAATAAATATAATAACCAGAAAGTTAATGCAAAAAAACATATTAAAAAAAAAACAAACCTTTTTAAAAATAGCACAAATAATGATTTGACGATAAAAATAAGCAGTTGACAGAGAAATATTCTACACTAAATCAAAATACCATTGGTGAACACCATTTCTAGTTCAAACAACTTATTTAGGCTCTTGCTGCTAAGATGTAACTTTTTCACTTTTGCTATTGCTATTGGCAGTAAAACTAAATCTTTTTATACAGGCCAAAGATTTGGTAAGGTTTTTCAATTTATTGACTTAGATACACCTCTGAACAGAAATGATCAACCTTACTTTGAGGCAGACAGAATAACAGTATAAGAGAATAAGAGCTGTAAAAATGTATGCTTGATGATATAGCAGAGAATGAAAAAATCTTTATTAACTCCTTTCGACAACAAATGGCCAGATTTTCTCACTAACACCAATTCCTAATTACAATTTCTCTGAATAATTTCGCATTTAAATTTTACTGTTGTACATGAAAAATAATATGCAACATAACCTTTCAACAGTATTAAAATGCTTGGTGTTATCTGAACCTGCAGGTGGTATTTTTGTCTTGACCACAGCCATATAAGAAAACAGATAAAACTAAATTTCTTGAGTTCAAAGTTACATTCAGATCTTATTCTGCATGTATGCTACTTTTCATATTGGTCATACTTTGGCTTCAAAACACAGTGACTATTACAGTCAAGGTGATCAAGTGATCATGATTCCTTAACTTAGAGAACTCACAACAGCAGTGCTTTAGGAGATAGCAGTGGAGTATACAGGCATATCCACTGGCACGCATCTCTATGGTCCTAATGCACTCTGTCTCCAAATTGTGTATCTTCCAACTATTTGTTCACAGTTCAAGTGCATAGTATCACAGTATTAGTCTCATTTATGTTAGGGACATGGTTTAGTGAGTGACATTGGTAGTAGGGTGGTGGTTAGACCAGATGATCTTGGATGTATTTTCCAACCCTAATGATTCTGTGATTCTACATATATATAAAGAAGGTACATAAACGATCTCCCATAAATATAAATAAAAGCTATAGAAATATAGTATGGTAAATATATAAAGCATACCTGTATAAATATATACATTTATATATTAATAGATGCATATAAATAAGTGAACAACACATCTGTCATTGCTATACAGAATGAAGCATCAGAACTGCACTTCATATTATCACAAGTTAAGATATCTAGATGGCAGAGTGCATCCATTGCACAGATTAGCTGATCTGTAGCAGAAAAGCCCACAGTAACCCTTCAGGGCCTAAGTTTCCAGCTTTGTTCCTATAAATTCCCAGAAAAGATTGTATCTCCTCATTTGCTTGAACATAGACATTTGCTATTAGAGCACAGATATTTCTGCTAAGGTAACATAGTATTAGGCATATTTATCATGAATAAACAACATGAAGTTTCAAATATCTCATATTTCACTTTAGTTTTGGGAATATGCTTATGTGAGCTAATGAGAGGAGACCTGTAAAAACCTAAAGATGAAACTGAAATAATACTTGAAACTCACTTAAAACAATGATTTTTCTCCTGTGTACTTTGTTGGGTTCCAGAGCTGATGTTTCGGTCGTTATTTAGCTCAGGAATTGACCTCAGAAAAGCCTCCCATCTATTTCCCTTGTAATCCCCTTGTATTTCCCTCTGCCTTCCATCACCTTCATTCATTTTCTCCTATAGTGTGTGCTGGATCACCTATAAATGCATAGTGCCAAGCCAAGACTCCAGTAAGATGCATTTCTCTCACTGCTAACCATCTCAAAGGAAGGATTTTTATTATCATAAAAGATTCAAAATAATAATAAAAATCCCCCAATGAGATCACCCCTTTCCAAGAAGCTGTTCATGCAGGTTGGTTTGCATTCATGTGCAAATGCTAAATCCTTGAGTGATATAGTCTGTGTGATTTGTGTAAAGACAAAGTGTCTGCAGCACACCAAAGCAGTGCTAACTACCAGTAGCTGTATACTGTGATCTGGAAGTAGGAATTGTCCACAGCCGTGCACTACACAATTCACAGTGTTACCTGGTAACTCTTACAGCACAGCTGACAATGTGGTCATCTCCGCTTCCTTTTTGCCAGTCTTCCAGAGGTATTCCTGATGGAAAGTGATCAGCGTATACCTGCTTGCTTTGTTTCTCTCTTAGAAGCAATTTGACATCTAAGGGGGAAAAGGTATAAATATAAATAAAGCATACAGACATACGCAAACACACAAAACAGCATAGGTCTGCACTGCTGTGCCTCATATAAGTCAGATCTTCACGAAGTATGAAAGAACTAGCCTAGCTGGGACTGAGCAATCCCACTGAGAGTGATGGAGTAAAATTCCTAAAAAATACAGAGTAACAGACTAATTGTGAAACAAACCCACACAAATGTTTTAACTGGAAGTTTTGGTGTTCATTCAACAACCAACTTGGATAACTGAATTTTCAAGATTAAAGCTAACATCAGTACTTACAATACCCTGATAAAGGAAAATCCCAAATTTTGATACACATGAAAATCACTTTTGCAAATTTGATGTTTAATAGATTAACCTTATTTCAAGCAAAACGGAAAAACACCTTTTTCTTTCTAAACATTTTACCACCACTCCTCAAGAAACCTCCATTGTTAAAATTAAAAAAGTTCTATCAGCTAGTTCATCCCAACTGTAGTTTTCCTCCCCTCAATTTCATGTTATAATATGTACAGACTATTACACAGGAATGAAGCTCCCTAATGCAATCTAGAAGACAAAGAAATAATGGATAATATAGTTGTTCCACCATATAAACATTTACAGTAATTTATCCATCAAAAGTAGGAAGTCATTATAACATTGTGCAGCACTGCAAGAATATTTTATCAGTTGGAAATGACAAACACAATGAAGTTAAATCCTATAAAAAATAATGTAGAGAAGAAAGTTCAAGAATTTTCATTTTTTTCTTTTAAAAAGATCACAGTAGGAAAACACACACACACACACACAAAATCTATGCTACGGAATAATTCATTTTTCAGTGCTATTAATTCAGTTATCCCTGTCATGAATACTGATGCTGTGTGGAGCACATCATATCTAAGACTAGGCGTTCCAAAGGTGAAGATGGGAGAGATTTCATTTATTAGATCTCTCCTGTTTCCTTTAATATCTCTTTTGCTAGGAAGAATCATTTAGGTTTTCTTTCAGATCAGGGCCTTTTACTCTTAGTCTTCATTACTGATGAAAATCTAGGGGCCGACAGCATATTCATTTAACATACCGAAGAATAACTCATGCCTGAAAGAGTAAAGAAAAAAAAAAAAAAGCCTCAGCACTCAAAGGCCTCACTACTAAAAAAGGACATTAATTATTTCTCTCCGACATTTTTTTGGCAGCTGATGTTCTATGTTTTGTAAATCATTACATCTAAAACAGCTGAAGCTGTAAAACTAATGTAGCAGGTCAGGGAAAACAACCAAAACAGGGTCAAAGAATCTGAACCCATGTTACCAGTTCAGCCAGTCTTTTGTCACATCACTTACTCTTCATTTTAGCATGTTAACTTATAAATATCACTGCTAATAAGAAAAAATATTCTGTACATGCCTTCAGAGACTTTTGCTGCAGAAATATAAGAACTGGGAGTTCTGGGGAAAAAAAAATAGAAAAAAAAGAAAAAAGAAAAAAGGACTAAGGTGTTTTCTTGAAGCAGGTATTTTTAGAAAGACTTTGTAGTAAGATGATACAATAGAATGACTCCGCATGTTACAGGAAACAGTAGTAGCACTGAAAAACAAACCAGTAATGTGAAGCAAGAGAAGATAAAGAGGTAGTTACTAGTTTGAGGCAATACTCTTTATTAGACAATGTGGCAAAAGGCTTGAATTTGATTCGGCAAGAGATATGCAACTGGAGAAAAACACTGCTTCAAATAAAGAGATAAGTATGGGAGATGACTACATTTTGAGTATTCAAACTTTAGATACAAAGAAAGAAGGGAAAAAAATGCCCACAAGGATGTGAATAGAAAGGATGAAAGGGTGGATTCTTATGATAAAATTTAAAAAAAAAAAAGATTACTGAGCTGCAAAAAAAAAAAAAAAAGAATAGAGAGGAGTCAAGAATGACATTGAGTGGATTAGCCAGGGAGCAAGGGCAACAATGAAATTCACGCATAAAAATGCTAGTCATTCATCTATTCCTACTGTACACCTTGTGTTGTCATCTTTCAACCACAACATCAGAACTGCAGCTATGTTACTTTCAAATGCAGAAATGGTGCATCAAGTTCTTGAATTTACACGAACATGTATTGAAAAAGGTGCTGCATTGAAAAAGGTGCTGCTCTCACTGTGTTTACAACAGTTTAGAGAATATAATAGCAAATATAGACTGATGTATGCAATAAAATTTTTATGGAAAAATCTCCATCTCGCTAGCTCAAAAATAATAGTTAGTAAAGATATATCTATTTCTCCAAACGTACAGAATACCTGTCTACAAACCTCAGAACCAAATATAAATACTTCTTGAGTAGTTTTACCTTGTATATCTGTAATTCATTGAATTTGTTTGGAATGCATAGTCCCACCTGAAACTTAATACAGAATGAACAGAAAACACCTTCCTAAAAGTCAATCATCCAAATCAAAAAGATATTAGAGAGAGAAATTAAAACAAACATATGGAAAAAATATTTGTCATTAGCTGACAACTGTATAGTCTAAAGAAAACTTGATCAAATTTAGAGTGACCTTCAGTAAACACCAGAAAAGAGATTTGATTAAATTAATCAGGGAAAAAAAAATATTCCTTTGTACATGAAACTATAAAACCATTTAATTGTAAAACCATTGTTGTATCTCAAAGTTTTTGAAGTGTTTTTGACTAAATGACTTTTTTTTTCTTCTGCGTAGTTTTCCAGTTTTGTTTGAAAAATAAAATTCATATGCTTCTTTTTGGTGCTAGCCATGCAGAAATGCATCACAAAAATGTTTTTCCCTAAAGCAAGATAAAAGTATTAACACTGTATTTTCCAAACAGCTTTCATTTGCATTTCCATTGAAACATCCAATTCTCTCAAGAGGTGCATGACTACTCATGTCTGCTGAATTTTGTAGTGAACTTCATGCAATCAACTGTGCATGAATCTGTACATTCAAATAAGACTGAAGCGATATATATGCAGATACATATCTACAGTGCAATCTACAGAGTAATCTGTTTCAATGCATTTCTCCTTTTGAAATGATACATTCAGATCACTTCTTCACAAGATGTCTGAAATAACATTCTTATTCATAAATGTGGGAGCTGAACTTGAATCATTGGAAAACGCAGCCTATATACACCAGGGAATGGGGAATGGCTAAAGCCTAGCTATCCTGATATGTCTTCTTTACCATTTACTTACATTCTGCCAGATATTCAAAAATTGAAAAAAAAAAAAAAAAAAGGAAAGAAAAAAAAAAGAGTGAGAAAGAGAGAATGAGCACTTGCTTAAGAGACCAGAATCTTCTGTGTATCAATTTATGCTTTCATCATTTTTTTTTTAAATGAGGGAATTTATCATTTTAAATAAAGATGAAGAAATTCTATACATTTAAACATATATTCTAAATATTTAAATAAAGATGAAGAAGTGAAACTCTACTGATATTTACTTTGTTTCTGTACTCATATTTCAGCTTCTTGATGTTCAATATCATTTCATATTTTCTAGTTTTTGGCTGACCAGGGAAAGTCCTGAACACCTTTGATTGTACTTTTCAGTTTTTAAATAACCATAGCAAGGTATTTCTACAAAGGTACAAATTTCCAAGTTTTCCCAAATAGACTGTTCTTTTTACCCAAATAGACACAGGTAAGGGGATATCTTGTAAGTCCTATTAGAAAAGAAAGGCAGCCTTTGAGTTTGGGGAAACATACAAACAGCAGACGACAGTATTATGAGCAATGTAAAGAAAAGTTTCTGGAGTCTTACTAGGCTACATGGTTATTTACTGTGCAAAACAAAAGCAGTATTAAGTACAGAATGACACACAGCAAAATTTAACAAATTATCATAAACTTATCTTGGATTTCTTGACCATTCTATAAAAAATATTTACTAAAGTTCAGAGCATGATTAAAGAAAAATTTGCACTTCTCTGGAAAGTTCTAAGGGATATATTTGTCATGATAGGAAAAAAAAAAAAAAAGCATTAGATTATGAAAGTCTCTTCCAAAAGCATAACAGCATCAGAATATTTCTTAAAAGCTGGACTAACATAATCATCAAAGTACTGGATTCCTAGTTGCTGCTGCTTCCTGGAATCTAAGGCTATAAGCATACCTGCTAGACATTTCCTTGAAGTTTGGCTGTTCTATCAGTCTGTCATACAACTGACATACTTTTTCACCTTTAAATTAAACCAGCTTTCCTTGGTGATACAAAAGCCTTTCAGCTTTCTTTCAACATATCTTTACACGCAAGAATAGTGAAATTAATAAATTTCCTGCCTAGTTAGCTATAAGTAGCTGTTATATAATGACAGCTCTCTTCTTGAACACAGAAATTCTTATTGACAATTGATTCTTATCAACTGTTATTTGGCTAACTATAGAAATTCTGTGCTTTCAGGCAGGCAGCTAAAATATAGCAAGGGGTGTTCTCATAAAAATCATGTGCTAGTCATGCCTGTGGAAGTCTGTCCAAATGATCTGTTTTAAAAATACATTTTTTCTGTGCTTAGAAAAGACAATTTTACTGTAGCTAATAAATTTCATTTGCACTAAGAATGCTTCAGACTGAGGCCATCAGGTATTTTCCTCGCAGAATGCGAGAACCATATAAGATCCAAAGCAGCTGAATGAAATCTTAAATCGTATTCTTTCCTTAGCTATTGAATTCTTAATGTGCTAATGAACAAGAAATTTAAAATAGCCTTTTCATAGATAGTCATTACATATGCACATCTAATTAGTGAACTCTTGATTTCTGCCCTATGATCCTGATATAGGGACATAGTGAATAGTAACATCTGCAACAGAAGTTAGCAGGAGCTTTGCTTTAAACTACTATACCATTGGCTTAATTGTAATGCTAAATAGTGTGGCAGTCAGGTCCTGGGTAGCTCAGTTTGTCAAGCAAAGTGAGTGGTATTTTGACCTCAATCTCCATGTGTGCCAGTTTACTACCCTTGTAACATCACCTCCTCATCTTGCAAGGCAGTCTGAAAATGTATTCCACAGGAAAGCATCAGAAGACTTTAGTTGATACAACATAACTAGAAGTACACAAATGAAAAAAGAAATTCATGATACAAATGCAATAGAATATATTCAGGAAAAGCAAAAATATGCCATGGGCCTTTTGATGTGAAGGTGGCTTGAATGATTAACAATCTAGATAATATTTCCTTGCATTTAGAGTAAAGTTCATGACTGATGTATTTGACATATTAATGAAAAACAGAAGGACAGAAAAAAGTACCCTAGTCCAATTCTCTCTTCTAGGACATGATTGCCTAGTACACAGAAAGAGAACTGACTTTTATTCTTCTAGCTGCTCCCCAGGCCATAACAGCTAGAAGATCTTTGATATTTATTTAACTGCTGCTTTGTCATCCATATTTTAATATAGTATACGTAACTCATGTATCAGTTAAAAATGGGAAATCTGTTTGTTAACTAACATTGTTTATTGTTATAGTTAGAAATCAAATATACAACACATTAAACGTCACTTAAAATGTTTTTAATTCCTGCAATAACAAAAGTGAATTAAATATATTTTTTCCTACATAGTAATTCTGCTCATCTTTTAAATCTCAGCTCAGAAAAGGTTTAGTGCATATCTGCCACAATAAACATCTTTGCTTATCTTCAAAAGCCAAGTTCTTTTAATTTTATTTCTCCTGTTGCTTTTACCTTCTCTTGCTGCTACGCTCATAACCGCCATCATGATACCCAACAACCTCTTCTTCAAGGAGCTGGGAAATAACGACTCTCATTAAAAGTTATTTCACAACTCAACATTACTGTGCTAACAGTGAAAGTAACTGATATTCTTCAGCTGGCAACTTTTGGGTCTGCATGAACCTGAGTAGGATTATTCTTCTTGCTAACTGCTTTGAGCTTCATGTTTCAAAAATCCCCAGATTCAACATGAAGTTTGATTAAAGCCAACAATTGTTTCTCATTCTTGTCAACAAATGTAAGTTATTAATTATTTTCCAAGGCTTTTGACAGAGCAGGTGAATCTAAATTTAAATCAGCAAGGAAATCTTAGATTTTTTGAAGTGGATACAATATTGCTTTTCACAAGAAAGAAACTCTCCAGTCAAGGCAGGTGATTGCATTTCTGGTATGTGTGCAAACAACAAACTGCTCATACTGTGAATTTGTTTCAAAAATGGAGATATAAAAGGAAAATACATAATTGACAAAGTCACAGGTCAAAATTAATCAGGTCATTAGTTCGTAAACCCAAAGGAGAGACTAATTAGAAACTAATCATCCAATAATTGTTAGCATTTCTGATATATATTCATTGGGACACTTATGGCTACTAAGGTTACTTATCATTTCTCCATCCTTACAGCTAAATTCAGGAACTTAAAATATATATCTGAGTCCTATGTTGGCTTCCACTATCTATATATTGTATTCAAATTTTTAGCTGTTAATGTAAATATTTACAGGGCTGTGTTCTTTGACACAATTTTCTGGCAAATTTTTATTGGCTGTACTTGTTTGATACAATCATGGAATCATAAAGGTTGGAAGAAACCTCCAAGATCATCCAGTCCAACCATCCCCCTTACCACCAATATCACTCACTAAACCACGTCCCTAAGTACTACATCCAACCTTTCCTAAAACACCCCCAGGAATGGTGATTCTACCACCTCCCCGGGCAACCCGTTCCAATGCCTAACAGCTCTTTCTGAGAAGAAATTTCTCCTAATTTCCAACCTGAATTTCCAAGTATGTTTAGGGTGAATAAGTTTGCTTTTATGTGTCCTATAAAGGCTATTGTATTGGCTAATAATAATACTTCTCCTTTTTGCACCAGACAAAGTTTGACTCTTTTTCTATGTCTATGCTAAATATTCCCAGGCATATTTGTTTCACTTCCATTTAGCTTTTCACGAGCACCTCTCTGACATAAAATCTAACTTTAAATCTAGCATATTGTCAAATTTCAACATAGTACATATTAATATAAATACAAAATATGCACAACTGCTTTTGTATAATCAGCTAACATGTGTCTGTTCTTAGGCCATGAATTTACATTCTCCAGGATCCAAATATGTCAGTAAAAGGAAGAACTCACAAATTATTCTACAAGAAAAAGTAAATAATACATGTAAGATATCGATTTAGAGAAAAATTACTTGGATAACTGAAGGTGGAAATCTACCCCTATATTATTGGTACGTACCTAAATAAATGCCCAATTTTCAGCACCCAAAATTGGTATGTGGGGAAAACATGCTTGTGATACTTAATATCTATAACAGATTTGTGAAATAAACTGAACATATGAAAATATTAGATGTTTAGATGAAATTAAATGAAAAATATTTTCATTAGATGAAAATATTAGTTGTTTTTTTCCCAAGGTATCAAGAAATGTCCTTCAATCTCCTCAAAAAACAAACAAACAAACAAAAGCGAACAACAACAACAACAAAAAACGTATTTATGAATAGATTAGACAAGCACTTGCCACTAGAGCAGGTAGGCCTAAAAGGCCTTTCAGGGTCTCCAATCAACTAATCTCTGAGTTTCTGATTTTATATATGACTTATACTGAAATTTTAGTCACTTTTTTTTTTCCTCTTCGGGACAGTTATTTTATTGTAAAGAAGTAATCACCTCAAAGACAGTGCTTGAACAGAAAACTTACAATAGTTTGTGTAGCACTCTACAAAAGCATATTAAATGGCTGTGTTATATCAGTGAGCGGCAAGGCTGAAAGGGAAAAAAAAAATTAAAAAAGGATAGTTTCCTTTAACCTTAGATGAGATGTTATAAAAAAATAATCAGGCTGGAACCTATTTGAACTTCTCTGTCTAAATCAATACAGGAGTAGTCTGTCTTTGCTGTGATAAGACCAGATGATTCTGACTTTCTGTTGGGCACAAGGCAGAAGTCACAGGTTGAAGTGTAATCAAAAATTATCTTCTAGGTTTTTTTTTTCCCCTCCTAGAGATGAAGCTTCAATCGATGGTCTCAGAGCCTCAGATTATCTATCAGACAGAGAAAAGCTGTCTCAAGCAGCAAGGACCTCTAATCAAATATTGACAGATGAGATGCTCTAGGTGATAAAAATAGATCTAAAATCCAAAGTGACATTTTTTGATGCGAATCATAGCCTAACTGTTAAAGTCATAATATAAGATAAATGATACAGTCTAAGCCTTCCAATCAATTTATTACCTTTCCTAAATATAATGAGTATGAGTTTCCTATTTAAGCCAAGGTCAAACCCACACAAATTAACCTAAATAGCTTCATATTTTCCTCTAGATTGATAAAAAGACATCTGCTCATGATGTAAACCAATTCTGCTTGACTTGAAAAAGTTACAGTTTTGAAATATATGTACAGAAAATAGAAAATACTGGTAGAAAATGCCATATGCTACACCATTTTACTAGTATACCAGTAGTTTACTAGCAACCAGAGAAACAGTATAGTATTTATGAACTCTTAAATTTAAAGAGGTTCCTATGAGAAGAAAATACTGATCAACTTCAAATCTCGGTCAAAACTTCACTTAATGTGTTGAATTGCACTGTCCACAGGCATATGTTAAGTAGCAAAGAAACAACAACTAAAAACAAACAAAAAAACCCTCCACCACCTAACCACTAAAAATGTCAATAGAAATGAAAAAAAAATATATCTTTCTATTCAGAATTAAGTAGCTTTAACATAAAAACAGCTTGAAATGAAGGGCAATTCATGAGTTATACCATAAGTCTGCTAACAGATTCTATAGACAGAGTAAAAAACGGAGAAGCATGTCTTCAAACAGACCTTCCTTCTCCCGCTACCTGTATAACTTCTGTGTTGAATCAAAATGGTTTAAAATAATCTAATCTAATCTAATCTAACATAACATAATACAATAATTGCATTTTGGGTTGCATAGTCACTAGCTAATATGGGTGCACAGTTTTGACCTGCTGGTCAAAAGGGGTGGTTCTCCCACTACATGTAGCATTGGTGCAGCCTCACCTCACATATTGTGTACAGTCCTGGGCTCCACAACTTAAAAGGGATGTTAAGGTCTTTGAACATATCCAGGGGAGGGACATAAAGCTGGCAAAATGCCTGGAGAGCATGAAGACAGTCTGAGGACACTTGAGTTGTCTGGTTTGGAGAAAAGGAGACTGAGAGGTGACCTCATTGCTCCCTACAACTTCCTGAGGAAGGAATGCAGAGAGGGAGGTGCTGGACTGGGAACCGATGACAGGACGCAGGGGAATGGCACAAAGCTGTGCCAGGAAAAGTTCAGACTGGACATCAGGAAAAATTTCTGTACCGTGAAGGTGGTCAAACACTGGAACAGACTTCCTGGAGAGGTGGTTGATGCCCCATGCTCGTCTGTATTAAGAGATGTTTGGATAATGCCATCAATAACATGCTTTAACTTTTGGTTTGACAGAATAAGCTTGACCTTTTCAAGACTATGTTCTGGTACAAACATTGTGCAAGCAATCAACAAATTTGCATTTCCATGCAATTATTTTATAGTTAAATTAGTAGATAGTTAAAATCAAATATATGTAGCTAATATATATGCATAAAATATAAATTGAAAATGAGGTCACAACTATATGAACTAGTTTAAATGAAAAGTTATTTCATTTTTAAAGTACAATCAAAAAAAAGAACAATGACAGCAATGAGAGCTAAACTGAAAATAATAATTATCCTATTATGGAACACTATGAAAGTATCAGCATTGAATATCCATCAGAATTTGCCTCTCTGGACCCCTTACAACCTCCAAAGGAAACCTTATCAAGAATATGAAAGCTTTCTAACACCAACACAGAAGATGATTCTCTGTATTTTGACTATCATTCTTCACAAAGAAATTCGTTTTAGAAGTCTTAAGATAATTCTGTCAAGGCATGACTTGCAATTTAGTGCATATCCAAAATCTAACTAAGCAATTTGGCCTGTGATGTCTCCCTGGCAATACTCATCAAGATTTTATCTGCTATGCCTGTTTATAGGCTTTCTTGTAACAAGACCCTCATGCTCCTTAGAAGCAAAAAAGGCCAATGAATGTAATCTCACAGCATCCATTTTGCTGAAAAAAATGACATCAAGTCTATAGATAGGGAATTTCGTGAGTTCACTAAAGTCAAATCAAGGTCATGTAAGGAAGTCAGCTGTTGAACTGCCACTGAATTCAAGATTAATTTCAAGCCACAATAAAGCTCACGTTAAATTGAGAGGAGACAAATTTTGCTTCAGTCTCTCAATGCTTCGAGTATTGTTTGCCAACTAGCTTCATAAAATATATTCAGTGCTCAAATTATGAAATGAGCCAGTTACTGTAGAGAACTTAAGAGAAAAAACTAGCAACATGAGGGTTAAACTAAACCACTCCGACTCTAATCAGAGCAATTCCACAGTGTGGTTGCTCTGACAACTGCATCCATTGCACAGAGACTTATTTCATGACATTTCATCTACTTCACACCCAGGCTTATTAAGCAATTTTTCTACTACGTAAACTGGTTTATGTTTTTAACATTTCTGAGCCCATTAAGCTGTCTTTTCTCAAACTTTTTCATTCAACATAGAAATGCACTGATTTTCACACTTCAGTTATGCATACAGTACATCATGTGGGTATGCAAAGGTATTTCTGTAAATCTCTTTTGTTCCTAGCTAGCATACAACCAGTAAGGAAATATACTGTGGAAAAATTAAGTTAGTGTGGAAGTAAGTTTTTTGTTGTTTTTCTATTTTTTTTTTTTAGTTTTACTTAAAATACGCACTGTAAACCTGCACTAGGATGAACTTTGGACAGTGAAAATTTATTTCTAATCTATGTTTTCCAATAAAGATTCTGCTAAGCATCCATAGGTTATCTCCTCTTCAATATCTTTTCCAGAAGTTTGGTTGTATGCGAAAACTTAATGTAAGCAATTACGATAATTTCCATATTCTTTCAAACTTTCTTTTTTATTTGGACCAATTATCCCCAAAGTTTTTGGTTAATCAGTAGGTATCTGTTCTGGCTCTGTCTACAAAGCAATGAAATGTCAAAAACAAACTGATTACCATTACCTGATCTTAGTGCTATTATCCCATGGTTCCAATTTTGATAGTTATCATTTAACACGCTACATTTACAGTCTAAAATACACTATTCATAAAACAAGGCATCAACTAAGCAGGAACGTGATTTATCTTCACCTGTAGATATACGTATTTTTTTCCATATTCAAATTCTAAAGAAATTTCCATCACCAACTTCAATATAGTCAATTGCTTTGATACTCTATGCAAAATTTGTTTTTATTAGGAGACACTAGGGATCATTTTTCTCCAGCATTATTTTGTATTTCTTCCCAAACTACATGTTACCTGTTTATTAGCAGTGCACATTTACTAAGGCTTTCATCTTCAGGTAAATTTCAACTATGAATTCCTCTGTATTGTAGGAATAGTCCGTACACTGAGCAAAACTCAGATTTTATTTATAGAAATTTCATCAAGTTTTAAAATGATAAACAGTTCTGAACGATACTTAGCAATAAACCCACACTGGCTGGTTTATTTAGTCCCCCAACAGTGTTCTTTTCATTATCTTCCAGCCTCACTTTTTTACAGGACCATGTGGACCAATAAGCTCCAATGTTAAACAATGGTGATCTGCAAGGTACACTTTGGGTGCTCACTGCACAGTTAGTACAGGTGACCGACTAACTAACTAAGTTTGACACTTGCACTAACACTGGGTGACTATCTATGGCTTATTGACATTGTCCAAATCCTCACCAGTAGGTTTCAGCTGCAAGGCAGTGCTTGGACAATTGCCTGTATTCCCATTTAAGTAAGTGAGCAAACTAAAGCCCAGTTCCTTTGTGCGGATAACTTGGTTAGGATGAGTTATAACTCAAGTAAAGAGTCCATGTAATTGTACAGCAAAAACATGCCACTGAATATCAGCATCAGTTTGAAAGCCACTTGCTAACACTAACTGATTTTTTCTTACTGCAGCTACTGGAACAGAAGCTGTTTTTACTCAGATACCTACGTATAGTAGATTTTTCTGTCTTCTAAAAACCAAATATAACAAAAACAACCCATTCTTACATTTGTGTCCTAACTTCCAATCAAGAAAATGATTAATTTAAGGGTTTATTTAAATTGACATAGAAAAACAGTGGAAAAGACTTCAAGGACATTTACTTAATTAAAAATGAGGCTTACTTTATGAACCAGACTGCAATTCAGCTTAAGTCAATTCAGAACAACTTGAATTTGTGTCATTTCCTATCTGTAGATAAGGTTCTGGATGCCTTTTCCATCTTTATGGTTGTGAAAAGCTCTTTACTCTGAGAATGACACATTACCTGAAACAGCTATTGGTCATAATGCCTCAAGAACTTTTAAGTAGAACACTCCATTAACCATTAAGAAATGCTTTGTTAGGGAAGAAATAACGATGCCATATGACTGGTGACCAGGCCCTTCAAGAAGACTTAAAAATAATTATCTATTTATTCTCATTGGACAGCACAAGTACTTAGGATATCCTCAGTGTCAGTCAGGCAATTTCTGTTGCACATGGTTTTTGCTTCACCTTAGTAGAGAAATCATTTGCAGGCAACAAGAAACATCTGAATGGTGACACAGGCATGTTTTAAACTTTCACAGGTCAATACAACCCCTGGTTTACATTTTTTCCTGGTGTAAGCAAAGCTATATAATAGTGCTACACCTCCATTAACAACTTAGTAACAACAGAAATTCTTCATCTGTACACTACCAACCAAATTATTTCTCTGTGCCTTTCTTACGATTTTTTAAGAATTATGTCAAGATGATAGCAGTCAAAAGTAAGTCTAACACAGGCAATAACAAAATGAAACGTTCCCGTAGCATTCTAACATTTGGAAATATCATTCTTACAAACAAAACATGTGTCAAAACACCAGGGTATCCAGAGCTCTGATTGGCTTACAATGATTTGTTGTAAGCAATAATTCTGCATCCCCAACAGTCACTGGGGTAAGGCTATGCTTGAGGCCTGTGCACATACATATTGGATTCAGTGGAGCAGCAGCTCATGCTGCTGCGAACAGCTGGGGGTGCTTAACTTGCTTTTCTCTACAGAATTTTTGGATTTCATTTGTTTCTGGCAATAATGGAATGCAATAAAAGAGAGGATGGTGAATGAAGAGAAACGGAGCTATGTAAAGCAGGAAAATCTGGAGCTAGGTCAACAAAAATATCATCCTCTGATGATACAGATAGTTTATTTTTATATTTTACAGCTTCTTACCTCTTCAACTTCTCTCAAAAATGCTTTGTTTGATGTCAGTAAGATTAAAGATAGCTATGGACATTTCTGCAAAATACACCGGGCAGTATATGCCAGTTAGTATCTCCCCTGGAATCTCTTTCCTCCTGAAACGACTGTAGTACTTAAACTGTACTAACAACATAAACTTATTTGTGATAGTTATTGTGCATAGTTATACAGCTCCAGCATATTTTTAGGGTAACTAGTATGTTCTCACTTTTTAAGTTCTTGGTGAAAAGAAAAAGAAAAAAAACACACTAGTAAATGTAAAACCATAGTGTACATGAGAATGGATATTATTAGCACTGCATCCGATTACTGCAGAACATGCAAACAGTCCTGAGCTACTGTTGTGGAGCATTCATTAGGATCAGAAAGAGGGAAGCAAAGATGGGTTTTTCAGCAGCTGAAGAGAGGCTGAAGGGCAGCTGCAGAAATGGGAACACGTGTGATCCTTCATGCAGAGACTGGGGGTTCTGCAGCTGCTTAATTCCCTATGGAAGTTTCCTTTTCTCATGAATATTCCTTTATTCACAGTATCTCCTCCAAAGGGGTTGGCAACGACACATTACAGGATCCTGTCTAGTACTCTTCAGGGTCTAACTTGCTATTGCTTTTTAAGTCAGCTAAAGCTCTGAAATGATTGCTTATTGCTAGGGCACATTTTGATTGCTCTCCTGTCTTCTTTAGGCTATTCAAATGAAGACAGCAGCTGCATTTTGCCATTCACAGTCACTTATGCCTTTAGGCTCATGTTTCCTGTCAAAAGCTCGAACTAGTGATTGTATATGACTTTTGTTCTTTAATCATACATCACCGTTATGTTTTCATAGCATTTTCCACCTAGTAATGACTTTATTGATCCATTCTTCAGTCCTTCATCTTTCCATGCACCTAAGTACATTGTACCAAACTTCAATTGATCAGCTTATACCTTAAGCTGCACATAAATACTTACTATAGGGCTACACAATAATTACTCAATATCAACAGGCTTAGTATGCAAGGGCCCAAGACAGAGCCAGTCATACTTAATATAGGAAATAATAACAGCTAAAAAAGGAACAGAACTAGGCTTCTGCTTTCTGTTTGGTCTGTTTCTCATCACAGAATCAAAATGTAAAGAAAAGAAAAAATTTTTTTAAAAAAAAAGGAAAAAAAAAAAAGAAGGATATGACCACAATAGCAAAGAGGAAAAAACGGAAATTAAAAAAAATGTATCATTGTCTTAAAAAGAAAAATCTGTGGTTACTCTAGACTTTAAATTTATTTTCCTCAAAACATTGACAATTAAGAACTTAGTTTTTATGTTCTAGACGTCCTCATGAAGATAAACTGCAATATCCAAATATACTTACTTTCCTCCAATACACTGTCCTCGTTTTCTCCAATGGTTTTCCAAAGAATCAAAGATATTTCTGTTGAAATGAAAGCTGCTTCTTCTGTCACATCAATGCTTTCAGTTTCTATCACATTCCACTGTTGCACAGCCCACAACGCTGGATTTCTAATATTGCTAATATCACTTCCATAGCAACACACTAAGATATCATAAACTTAGCATTATGGTTTTATTCCTAGACTAGGTCTAAGGAGGAGCTGATTTCAAAAGCAAATCTTATTAAAAGATGGATACACATAATAACCAAAAGTAATTACTAGGGGGATACAGATAATGGCTTTCGGAGTACTGTAAATCAGTCTCACAAAAAAAAAAAAAGGTTGTACCTCTTCAAATCTGACCAAAAACAAAGAACTTTTTTTGTTAATGGTGTTTAAAATACAATTCTCCCCAGCCACCCTTAAACTGAGTAGCATATATCAGAGGTGTTCATTTTCTAAGAAGAACAGCATTTCTTGTCTTCTTCACACACTGAATTCAGTCCAATACTCATTGGAATCAATGCAGTGTAAACTGATGGCAAAATTTGAGGTGTAAATATTAAGACTCCACAAACAACTGAATAAATGAATGAGAAGGAATTCAACTTACAGAACTTGCAAGATATCTTAATTTTATCAATAAATCTTTTTGCTTTTAAGCTCAAAACATAACGTATTAATTAGAACACGTATCATTTTTGTCAGCATTTTGGCATATTTTATGATATATAATGACTTGGGGCAAATGTGCTCCACTTGTTACTTCCTGGCTGGAATCCTAAATAGTATTGTAAAAGGGGAATAATGCAAGCAACCATATACAGACTTTGCAAATGGCTGAATATCTCAGAAAAAAATGTTATTTTAAGAGCAACTTAATCTACATTAATTTTACTCTGTATGCTTTTCATTGACAGCTGTTGAGATCAGAGGAAAATACTTCTATTCTATTGGTTTCAAAACAAGCTTTTACCGGGGTTAATCAGGAAAAGAGAATGTCCAGATCTGGTTATGAATTAGTGTATGGAAAAGGAAGACAACTGTCAATTTGTAAGGCATTCAAGAAGGTTCCTCCTCCTTCTCTAGATTAAAAGGGAAGGTTTGCAGGGATGAGTTCAAAGTCAAAAAGCAGAAAAAAAAGGAATGAGCAGCTGCAGAGAATATTTCAGGTTCTGTACTAGTACCTTTTTTTTTTTTTTTTTTTTTTTAATATATTCACTGTTGGCTGGGAAAGTGAAGAATGAAGTTTCATGATACAAGGTTAATTCAGGATAGTGAGGATAGGAGCCAACTGTGAGTAATTTCAGTGGGGGGAAAAAAAAGACTGAATAATTGTACCATAAAATGGCAGATGAAATTAGATGTAGGAAGATAGATATAAAGTGATGCATATGGAAAAAAGAATCTGAATTTCACAGAAAAAAAACAATGGACTCTATGCTTTCTCAGGAGTGGTGTCTTGGGGTTTTCATTACATCAGCTCAAAGCTCTGTAGCAATGAAAAAAATGAATCAAATGCAAGGAACAATAAGGAACAGAGCAAATAGAAAACATTGTTATGCTGTCATGGAAATGCATGATGCACAGGTGTCTTGCCTATTGCATGCACTGATTACAACTCAGAAACAGTATAAAAGAATTGGGAAAAGCACAGAGAAAAGCAACGGATGTGGCTTAAGGGTGGGATTCTTCAGTCTGGGAAAGACAGCTGAGGTGAAAATAAGACGTGTGTCTATATATTATAAAAAACAGATAAGAGACAAACAAGAATCCACAGTCTTTTCCAAGAAGTATGGATTATCAAAGTAAACAAATTCATACAGGAAAAATAAAAAACTTTTTTCTTTGCTTTTGGCACACTTCTCATCTCTGCCTGAGGTGGAATGCTTGGCTAGAGAGTCTCACTTGGGCTGACCTCATATAGCCACTCTGGTTGTTACGATCTGTTTTTCCCTCCAGCATACATCACTTGTCTTCTGTCAAAGAGGATGGACTGGAAGTGTTTTGAATATTTCTGAGAGAACAGAGATCTCCTGACCTGGCCATACAACCTTACCTGCACAGGCTGGGTAGGTCATTTTCATGCCTCAGCATACCATGAACTAGATCATCATCTGTCACTTGTAATTAAGTATTTTAAGATATACATAATCAGGATGCTCACCTGTTTACCCATTTTCTTTTCAATCCTGTATTGTTACTTCTGGAATTTAAATAATTCTATGATTGTTTAACCAGACACACCGGGCAATTTACATGAAAGAAGGCAATTCACACAAAAGCAGAAAGCACTCCGTGGGAAGACTGAATGTAAAGTTTCACAGACTACAAATCTCAATGGTCAAAACCACAATTAAATCTCATACTACGAGTCATGGCTTTTAGAACATGCCTGACTGTCAGTAGTCCATGTGGCTGGCATTTCTAAAGGGATCTAATATATTTCATGTGTCACTGGAGTTGTCTGGAGTCTTCCATGAAACTTCTAAATACAGTTTCTTCATACTTGTCCTGAACCCAGGTTTTTGAGAGAAGTCTGCCCCTCTACAGTGTTCTTAGTGGTATTTATGCCAAGCTCACGTATTCAGGAAGTGAACAGGCCAGTGGCCAGCAGCCTGCACTACTTCTATGCCATGCAACGCCAAGCAAACATTGAACTGGAGAAATGACTACATCTGCTTCAGTTGCTCTGTTTCACAGTCGGTACAGCTCTTTTCCTGCTTAAGATGTCAAATACTGGCTTTATTTTGGAACTATTCCTTAAAGACAGTTTGAGCAGTTTTGGGGACAAAAATGTTTTACTATTGCAGATAAAAATATGGTTTTGGTATATTGCTGCGAGAAATTTTGAAAACAAAGTGATTTGCTCTGAGACTTTTTTTTTTTTTTTTTGGCATGACATGTACCTTAAAATGTACAAAAACAGGTCTCTCCTTCCTGAATTTTGCCAAATTCTATTTGCTGTTGTCTCTTGCTCTCTACTTAAAGTTAGCTATTACAGTTAGCTATTAACAGGCACAATCCCACACAATTATTTTATATCATCACTAAAAACATTCCTTTCTGACCAGAGAAAAAAAAAGAGTCTCTTAATACAATCCATAAAGTAAGCGAGAAACAGATTTTTTTTGAACTTTCTTAAACTTGTCTGTATTCTCCAAGAGACATTTATCCAGTAAAACATGACAGTTTTTTTCTTTTCCATTAATCTTTACCTTTTTTTTTTTTTTTTGGTTGAATCTACAATAAGCCAATGACAAAAATCTGTTTCCTGTACTAACTTGCATTATTTCATCCAAAATGACACCCCTTTGCTTAACAGTTGAAAAGTCCACTTTCAACTATCTTGGTATTTGTTACTGAAATCAAGATACTGTTCTAAGAGCTGATCGATTTGGAGCTTTCTTTCTTTTTCCTGAAGAGGTGATTTTCCCCTCAAAGACCTCAACATCTATTTCCTCTTAGTAACAAATATTATTCCTCATAGATGCAAACAGTATAAGTCAAGTAGGAGAGTTTTTAACTAGTTATGGGCCTGCAATTGGTGCTAGTGCACTGTTGCTCATAAAAATCAACTCTGCACACTTCAGAAGCCAACAAGGTCTGTAGGCAGTGCAAACTTCCCTTACAGATCTCAAAAGCAGACTGAAGGAACTACATGCTATGTATCTTGTCCAGGATCAGTACTACGATCAGGATAAACATTGGCACTCTGAAAATCTGTGGCCCATAAATGCTGATGGAAGAACTTCAAAAAATGCATGGAGAAGAACTGAAGACTGAATCAGTCTTTTTTTTGCTCTTTTTTCCCCCCTGGCAAAATTAATGCATGAATTTGTCCTGACATATAGAATACCTACACCATTCCATCTTTTTGGTAAGCTGCATGGTTCAGAACATTCACCTTAACCACCTTTTGTCTATCTACATAATTTTATTCTAATATTACTCCTAATAATTTCTTACTGATAAACCACTGCTTGTCATACATCACGAGACACCTAGGAGTTTTTAATGATACTGTACAAGAAAAACATTAGACTGTGAGATACTTGTAGTATCAGAAGACGTTGAAAAGCAATGAGAAGACAGGTGAGTAACTGAAAAAAAAAATCCCACAAAATGAAGAATACCCTGGCAGAACAGCTTATTTGAAAACCAGAAGCAGAAGTTTTAAAAATAGACCCAAACCAGATGAATGAACTAAATATTTCAACTCCTGCAATTTGTATTTGTTTCAAATATTTTGACATAGTTTTCAGTTCAGAATGATTTTTCTCTTTTCCTGTGATAATGGAAATTGTAATGAAATACTTTATCTAACTTAGTAAGAAGGTTCTTCTTGTCTGTCTGGCTTTTGATAAATAGCACAAGTACAGACTGGGAAAAAAAATGAATAACTAGCAGATAAATTCTGTTATAGCTTGAACCCTTTATGAATCTTGGAACTAGAAGCTCTTATTAATACAGTTGTCAAAAGATCAGGTCATTGAAAAACTTTCTACAGTTTTCTTTTGCCCAGAACAGCCATTTTTCAATATCTCATAAGATTTTTTTGGCACGGTAACATAGCCCATAAACCCAAATTCCAAGCCCCAGTTCCAATGACATTTTCTAAGTCAGGTACAGACTCCACTACTGAGGAGAAACTTCTTAAGATCAACCTAAACTAAAAAGTTACTTTTCCTCATATTGGGCTATGAAAGACACCTCTTGCCACGTAGAAAAGAATTGTCTTTCAGATGTGTCTATCACCATCATTCATTAAAATATTTCTGCATATTGCTGACATAGTAATCCTTAGTAAGATAGTGATATGTTTTAACAATAGCATCTCTCACACTCTTGTGTGTGATGTGCATACCTTAAATTATCCGCAGTCTTGTTTTTTTCCTGAGGTTTCAATTTTTACAAATATATTTATTCTACTAGGCATATTTTATGTGCTGCTTAATTATTACAAAAACTACAACAATGGGAATGTAACTAAGCCTGTTTGGCTTATTTTGGCTACAGAAAATATATGTGTTGATGAATGCAAAAAAGCAAGGAATGAAAAACATAAAAAAGGAAACAGCCTCCTTGCTTCAGGACTACTCACTTTTCTCTTTTTTTTTTCTTTTTTTTTTACAAAGGTCCCGTTTCCAATACCAAGGTCTGCTGTGTGCTGGATCTGCATTTGGAGAGAAATAATATTGTTCTAAAATGACAGCAAAAAGCAACTGTGGACACATACCATGGAAGAAAGATTTGCACTCATGCTACCTTTCTCCAAGCCTGACTGAACTGTCCCTGAAATATCTGGAAACATGAAGGGCTCATTTTGCAAACAGATATGACTAAGCAAGTGAAATTCAAATTATTGGCCTTATTTTTTAAAATATTTAATATTGACATCTGCATACTTTGTCAGAAATGAAATATTAAATGCAGTATATATGTATTCCTCGTAATTAAGGCAAGTCATAAGTACAAAGTAACTGTCCCTACACTACTATGTATTATGTAAAATGGTATAATCTGAACCTGATTCTGGTGGGGTTTTCAAAATCATGTTGCAGTGATCTGTGTTACCTCTACCTTCATTACTGACCTGCATGAGACAAACGTAGCCCAGAGCAGAAAAACTGTAAATTCTATCATTTATCAGAAAAAGTAACAGAGAAGTCTTTTTAATGCAGGTGTTCTTTTGCTAAACCCAGAGATGCATATATAGAAAAGTTTATTTTTGATACATACTCTATTTTTAGTTCCAAAAATGCACAGATTGTTCAATTTTCATTTAAAAATATATATATATATCTTATTTTGTCCACATAAACTAAGCCCAAGTTACACAGGCAAACTTTTTTGTAAAAGAACTTGCAACACATCTTTTGGAAGAACAACTGGAAAAGAAAAAAAAAAAACACATACGCGAAAAAAAATCAAAAAACGAAACCACCAAGAACACCACAACACTAACAGGATGAAAATAAAAGTAGCTAAATTAAATTGCTGAGATTATATTAACAAATAACATAAGCACTGAAGACATAGTAAAAAATGCTTTTATTAAGACAAAAATGATACCCACTGCTCTTCTCAAGTAATTTTCTAAGTTTTTAATATACCTACACAAATGAAAGAAAGAAACTTAAAATTAAGTTCTATATATGATATATGGCACATGACTGGATATGTATCTTTGACATAATAATATTAATACCTTTGTTTTCAGCTTCTTTCATTTATCTCCCTGATGAAAAATCCTGGATGCTATAATTTGCAATCTGTCAGGAAGATTTGTAGACTAAACTAGATTTGTGGAAGTTGCCTGTCTCTTGCCTGTTTAGCATAAAAAAATTAGTCTAATAAGAAAACCTGTGGCTACTTTACAATTAGTCATAGCTGGTTGTCTTCTGAACTCTCTGGACACAAAAAAGTTTACATTTTTCTATATTTGTACTATATTCATAATTATATTTATCATCATAGAATCATAATAGAATGGCTCAGTTTGGAAGGGACCTTAAAGACCATCCAGTTCCAACCCAACTGCTGTGGGCAGGGACGCCACTCACTAAGCAGGTTGCTCAGGGCCTCATCCAACCTGGTTTTGAACAATTCTATGGATGGGGCATCCACAGCTTCTCTGTGCAACCTGTTCCAGTGCCTCACTATGCTCTGAGAGTAGAATTTTCTCCTAACCTCTAATTTAAATCTCCCGTCTTTTAGTTTAAAACCATTCCCCCTTGTCCTGTCATTATCTGACCGAGGAAAAAGTTGTTCTCCACCTTTTTTATAAGTATGCCTTAAGTATTGAAAACCTGCAATAAGGTCACTCTGGAGAATTCACTTCTTTAGGCCGAACAGCCCCAGTTCTATGATTTTTTCTTCACAGGAGAAAGGCTTCATATTAAATCTAACTAATTGAAACAACAATGACATAACTGGCTGTGAAATGTTTACTATGTTTACTAGCATGTGCCCCCCTTTCCACCAATAGCTACAATATACTTAATTCTTTATGCTTTTGAAGTCCTTGACCCATAGAGAAACTCCAGAATTTATTGGAAGAAGAGAATTACCTCCTGCCTACATGATATAGCATGCCTTTGTGGAAAAACTCATAATTTGGGTTTCATTTGTGAGTACTTCTTGTCATTAAGAACAGAAATGAGAAAAGTGGAAAGAATAAGAAGAGTTAGAAATTGCTAACACCAATACACAAAAGCTTTGATTAACTCTCATTTTCATGTGTCATTGAATTGGTTCACTGAGAAAACTGTAATACTAAGATATTAAATAAGCGGCTATACTCAAAATACTTTTCATGAGGGCAGAAACAATTTGCAGTGAACAGCAGAACACACATTCTCATACAATAATTTCTAAATCAGTTTGGCAAGGTAAATATGTTCACAACATTAATACCAGAGAACCATCAGGTTGTTGATAGCTTTACATAAAAAAAATTTAAAAAATAGTAAAAGGAGGGACTCTGGATATGTTGCAAAGTACAATACAATCTCTGCATGGCTATGATTCAACTCAGTAAACGCCATATTGTACTATATTTAGAAATGGCAATATTTATCATCAGATTTCCCTAAGTGAATCTAAAAAGCTAATATAACCAATGTTTCCTACTGAGAGTTTCAGTAATATGTGCATGACCATGCAGTTAGTATCTATTAAAAATAGAAAGATTGTATATGAAGCAGAGAACACCTTTGCCAGCAGAATGTTCCCTGTCACAGAATAAATAAATAAAGGAACTGGTGAAAAGAAACCTGTAAATTAACTCTAAAACTTCAAAACAAAACCTTTTAAGTTTGCATAATAAAACAAAATTACTAACAAGATTATATTACTGTTAATTTGAATCTAAACCAAAATTTGTTATACAACTGCTTAAGCAAACAAAAATTTAAAGAAGTTGAAGTGTTCAATTTTGAACCAAAATTTCAGCCAAAAATATCATGTATTCTAGAGAATGCAAAGGTATAAATATGGACATATTTGTTTTTATAATGTTCTTCATGCTTTTCAGTGAGTGATTGTGAAATACAAAGACCAGAAATACAGAAACACTTCTGCGTTCTTCATGATGAATTAATTATTCATGAGCTTGAAAACTCTCTGATCAATCATATGGAATCCTAACTGGTCTATTCTAAATATAGTAATTACAAATTTGATCTCTCTGAACTACGGTGGATACTGATACTCTTTGGTTATTGGATATTTTTCCAAAATAAATAAATTAAGCTTAAAAAAAGTTTTGATTTTACTCCACTAAGATAATTATTGTTCAAATGGATATGATTCAACTTAATCATCATGGGAATTCTCAGGCAGTTTTTCTAGCTATTTCTCTGTCACATATGTCCTTTCTCTAGAACTAGAGAAAGGCTGGCTCCGTTTTATTCTTGAATGACATGTCATCAATGTTACTTGCATGGTCCTGATTTAATAAGTGGGGTCACATCAAGTACATTATATCCCCCAGGCAGCAAAAATTTAACAGCTCCATAAATGTGTCAAGATGACAAAAACCTCATAAAGTTGATATAAATTTAATATGAATGACCACTATTCTAGATTCCCGCAGGTATCAGTAAAATTGCTTTTGTTATCTTATTTATTTATTTATTTATTAACAGCTTCCTGAGTAACCACATAGAAGCATATTTAAATTATAGTACAGCGCATTCCAATTTATTTTAGAAAGCGTTTTAAATAAATTGATATCCACATCCTGTAAAACATGCAGTTGGCAGCCTTCTTTGTTTTGTTCAGTAACTGAGGTACAGATTTAAAATAAATAATCAGAGTTATTTTTGCATAGCATCTGGATTAAAAAAAAAAAAAAAGTTCTCTAGTTAAGGAAAACAGAAAATAAAAAAATGTTGTATTTCACAGATCCAATATTGACTATTCAACCCCTCTCCATCCCACCTATCCCACAAAATTTAAAAACAAACAAACAAAAAAACACACAAAACCCTTAAAACACTAAATAGAAGGGGCACTGCAGAGGAACACTCATAAAATCACAAGTCAGCATTGAATTCAAGAGAAAACACTTAATAATTGTATTACACAAGAGTATAAATTAATAAAAGAGAGCAGCAGTAGCAGGAAACATCTTCAATATTCATAAACCACAAAATCAAACCATAATATCACGTCTCTATGATATTTCACAACTCAGCTATTGTGTTAATGTGTAAAATTAATGGTGCTTCTACTCCTTTCAAAGTCCTCAGGTTCACAAAAAATACTTAAGTGACAAAGACACAAAGCTGGTTACATTCTACATTACTGTTAAGTTCTTGTCATGAATTTTATGGATTACTAGGAAACGGGAAACTGGATGGCTTGAAAACACTATAGAAAATGAGGTGTCCGAACAAAAATCCAAGAACATTCTTGTTAAAACCATGAGATAATATGTTACACAGCATTTTCATCTATTCTCCCAAAAAGAGGTCTCCATACACATGAAGAAACCCTGACTTCATGAATCAAGGACCTAGATTCCCATAGATGTCCATGGAATTTTTCCACTGAATGCAAAATAATTAGTATTTAAACCAATCTGAGCCAAAATTTTCCACCTTTTTTTTTTTTTTTTTATAGAGGGGGGAGAGAGAGAGCTTCTTTTGCCTCTCTGATCAGAGAGTAAAATAATGGAACTACATAATCCAGAAAAATTATAATACCGATAGTTTGATGGATCATATTAAAGAATCATATTTAAGAATCATATTAAATGAATTACCTAATCCTGTCTACAAATACTTATTTTGTACCAAAATATCCATTATTTGAGTGTTAAATTATCCCACAGCAGCAATAAAACACCAAGAACTGCAGATGCAATAGTAATGGACACAATCCAAATCAGGCTTAAATGTAAAATTCCATTTTAAAGGATAGGAAACATTTTTCTTGATGTATTTAAGCATGTGGCTATGATTTTTGAATCTAATAATACTCATTTTTTGGTAACTATATACTGCAGGTAGCTAATCAGCCTATCAAGTAACCGGTTCCCCTTTCCATTTAAGTTGGCAAAACAAATAACTATAAATGGCTCATGTTCAAATCACATAAAGCAACTGTTGGGCTAGTCATTCAGGTGCCTTCAGCATGTGTGGTACTGCATTCTATCCTACGCATGCTTTCTTCATTTTCCTAAACACAGCATCAAAGGACAACACAAGAAGTACCATTAAAAAAAAAAAAAAGTAAGTAAATCAACCTTGCATAGGAAAACTGAATCTGATATGAGTGTTCATCTGATAATTACAACTGCTTACAATAAGCATATGTGCCTCTCAGGTCTTCAGAGAGCAATAGCCTACTTCAATCTAAAGAAATCAATTCAAGTCTGTTTCCACTGACCTACTTCAAAATCCTGAAGCTCAATATAATAATGCAGTCCTGCCTGCTAGGCTTTCCTAAGATATATAATAGTTATTCTCAAAAGACACCTTAAAGATAATGAAGTAAGACTCTAAGAGGTACTTACAATAGAGTTTCCTTACTCCTCACTCTAAACTTAAATGCAGAAATTTACAGAATTTGACCTATATAGCCAGTAGTCTCATATTGTCATAATATTTTCAGAAGTGCATGAAATTTCAAACCATTGGTATTAAAGCTAAGAATAAAAATGAGCAACTTAGTTTTTATTTAGACCGGATGTTTTGCTCAATAATTGTTAGTACACTGATTAAATCACTGAAAGCTGAAGAACCACTGCATCTCAGCAAGTGAAATTAAAGAAGACAAACAATTTTAAATAACAACAACAAGAAATCAATGTAAGATGCAAGTTTGGAGGCAATGAATAAAGAAGCATGTAAAAGATAGTTGAGTTACTTAAAACATTTGAGTTGCAATTTTTCATAACAGTGTATTGGGCTATTTCATCAAGGAATTTTACCATTAAAAAAAAAGACCTTGAAAATGAAGGACACCAGCTTAGGAAGTTTAAAAATACATACAGAACATTAGAACAAACGATCTGGTTGGATTTTTATATTTTATAAGAAATAAAAAAAAAAAAAAGAAAAAGAAAAAAGAAAATAGCAGTTGAAATTCTTTGTGTATTGTATGAGCTAAGAATCTTCTTTTTAAATGAAAATTGAAAATCAGTTACTTGCACACATCGATTGACCAACAAGGATAGAAAAAGTGATGCAACATTGCTGAGATTTAAATAGGAACTATAGTAAACATATATTCAGTTTCTAACAAATGTATTAGTGAAACATGTTAACTTAGTTTGTAGAGCCAAACTTCTCAAACTGCACATATCCCAGCTTTATTCATATACTTAAACTTACTTCTTAGGGTCCAACTACAGAACTCCCTTTCTGAGTTGGACATCTTGTAACAAACTCACTTTATTTTTAATCAGGTTCTCTTTTTTCTGAAATATTGTTTAAGTTTTGCAAGTCATGTTAATTTCTGGTAGTGAATTAAATTCCAATCACATTCAATTAAGCAGTTCAAGACTTAGCTGCTCTGTTAAACCTGCCAGATGGCCCTCAGCACTTGGCCTGGAATGAGTTACAGCCCATGCTGCTTGTAGGCCAGCAGTAGCTAGTAGAAAGAGGAGAAAGAGAACGATGCTGTGCAGGGTGAGGGGAAGCTAAAGATATTGCAGCAGTGATGGAAGGAGAAAGGACATGGAACTGTGAGAAACCAGAACTCATTAGCCCTTGTACTCAGGGAGCAACTTTTCAGCTACCGAAGTTCCTAAGCTGGTATCCTAAGCTAGGCAGGAAAAGAGTATGTTTTTGTTGTTGTTTGTTTGTTTTTAAAAGAAAACTAAAGTAAAGCTAGACAACATGTAAACATATAGAAGAGGGAAGCATTCATTTCATGTAAGAGGCATTCACCAGTAATATTAAATCATGCAACAACTCACTTTGCCTTGCATTCTCAATGCTTAGAATCACTTTGCCTAAGATTCAAAGAAACAAAAGAGTTGACAGAAAGCAAAAATGCTAATTCTAAATACCTTCCTTGCCATGAAAAAACAAACAAACAAACAAACAAAAAAACCGTAACTCTCACGACATCAGAGAATCATTTCCAACATGAATGCAGAAGTTTGAAATTCAGTAAAAAATGGGCAAACTTGCACAAGCTGATCTTCCTTTCCTGCAGGGATCATCAAAGTAACTACACTCTCTTGAGTTCACTTACTCCTGGTTTCTGTCACTGTAAGAGAGATGCAGATAATATTTGTAAAACGCACTGTGCATCTGATTCAATTTTTTTGAAAAAAAAAAAAAGAGTAATTGTAATAATGGTAATTATAGTAGACTACATTGATAGTGAATGGTAATACTAACATCTTTCAAACACAGACATACAACATGAAGGAAAACAATTACAAAAAAATAAATAAATCAGTGGGTTTACATTAAGATTTGCAGTCAGTACAAGAAAAGAATTACCAATGGTTCTGTTCGTATATTAAGTCATAAAATCACACTCAGACAGTACATAGTCAAATAGAAAGTTTTTTTGTGTGTGACTTCAATCTATTTTCCTCTTTCCATGAATAACAGAGAAAAGTTCATACATTCTTCTATTGAGCCAATCTCAGCTATACCTCTTTTCATCTATAAATACATCAGTTAATTCACAGTAATCAATACAATTGATTACACCAATGTTAAATTGATGCAAACTGAGTAAAATGAATTCCATGCCTTGTACTAAGGGAAAAGTGCAGACATGGTAAGTTTCAAAAATACATTTGACTGTATTTGCAGAAATACAACTTATGCACTAACAACATAATTTTTTAAAACACAGTTTCTAGAGCTATTTCAACACTGAAAATTGCATATATATTGTTTATATTATTACATATGCTTGAACTGGTGGGACACTTGCTATACCGCACAGCTATTGCAAATAGCTTTCTCTTTTAGTTAGTATTTTTCCCCTTTTGGTAGGTAACTAAATAATTATGTAACCCAAAGAGACTGACTAATATTTACTCTGTAGTTTTTGACTTTCTGTACAGTCTAACCTTCATACTGCAGAGGCCCAAAACATCATGAGACTCCAAATAGGAACTATTTTAGGGCAGTATTTAATTGACTGGAACTCAGAAACTAATTATCAGTTTTGCATGAGACTTCACAGAAAAAAAATCAAGCTTTAAAGAAAGATTGTTTACTCGAAAAACAGAAGGAAGCATTTTTCACATGACACAAAGAAAATGAGTTTCTATTGAGTAGATGAGGAAAAAAAATCTACCTCTATGTAGAGATCAGTTCTATACAATAATAATTAGCTTAATTTAGGCAAACTATACAGGCACATATACAATCAATAATAGCATTTGATTAATTATAAATAATTTATGGAACAAGTAGCATTCTGCATACACAAACAGTATAATCCATGGGACTGCTCTGTTTTCCATCTTGGTTTCCAGGATCAACCCAAATGTTGACTTCAGTTTAAGAACTTCGATATAAAAAGACATCAACTTTGAATTCTAGTTTAGGTGGGGCTTTGAGCAACCTGGTCTAGTGGAAGGTGCCCCTGCCTATGGCAGATGATCTTTAAAGTCCCTTCCAACTCAAACCATTCTATGATTCTAGCCGTCACACTTCCAGGAATTCATATATCCATATGTATATTCACCTATTTCATATCATCAAGGACATCTTTCACAGTAATCTATAGATTTTTACTTAATATAAGGGTAGTGTGAGAAATATCTCAAAAATTTTCTCAGACGGTCTTCTGTGAAGCTAACATATTCATAATTACAATGGTGGGTGTCCTGCGAGCAGGAGCGCATAGTATATCATAACCTTATATTCCCTATTATACAATGCTTAATTCCTCCCCTGTTTCCTCATTGCCTGAGTACTACAGGTTCATAAACTACGTTTTTACTATACCATATATGTACAATTTCATTTGGCCAATGTTTTATTTCTCCTTTCCCCCTTTTTTCTTCTCCTTCTTCTCCCATGATTAGAGAGCCCACGATTTTGGTTTTTACTGATTTTACACTTCTTGTCCTGTTTTTCATATCCATCCTGCCTATTGTGGAACAGTGGGACCTTTCACTGTCCCCTTATCAGCTGAACATTCTCCACAGTTATGACTGCACAAACATTTTTGAATATACAAGGATAGTGGAATTTTCTACTGCAAAAACGCAATTTTGATTCTTACACTAAGATCATGAGAATGGACTTCTGTTATATCAAAGAGGAAACAGATTCCAGAATCTTGATTTTCCGCAGTCTTCCATGACACAAAACATCTACCTACTAGCTGTTCTTGTGTGCAAGTGCTTTACAAACATGAATGCTATGGAGAGTGGAAAAACTATTCAAAGCTCACTCAAAGACCATTTTAAAAATGTTCTATTTCTAAATTGGTTGCATGCCTAAAATATTTGATGAGTACATATTTTAGATGGGAGGGATGGTGTTAAATATTATGAGTTTCTTTTTCGGTTTATTTTAAAAGCTTACCAAGAGGCAGTAGCTTATTCAAAAATGTAGAACCTCTTTTAAGCATTAAGAAAAATTAAGAACTTTAAGCCCAAGCAGAATTTACAGCAAAGAAGTAAGAAAAGGAGGAGGAAAGGAGCCTTTGGAAAGGAATGTTTATTATACTGCTGAATTCATGATAAAAGAGGAAGCGCTGGCAAGTATGTATATTTTCCACTGGAAGAAAAGGATATAAGATTAAGGTGGAAATTAAAAGTAAGACTGGTGGTAACTATTGATTATTAATTAAAAACATAACAAAATGTTTTTTCTTCATTTGTCAGTGACACAGGGACTATAGTTACATGTATTTATTTTTATTAAATATGATTGCAATGATGACAATCTTGTAAGAAGAAGAGTAACTTGCAAAATCTTTAATGCAATTAAAAGATTACTGGTATTAAATTTAATTTGAAAATCTATAGCTAGGAAAATGGAATTTAAATGATAGTGGAGTACAGTTAAGATTTTTAGATACAAAGAACTCAAATATTCTTTCAACAAACCTCCCCAATGAAAGAGAAATATTATCGCTGGTCTTTGAACTGAATTAACAGAAAATGTATGTTACTGCTGAAAAATATCCCTGACATCACTACAATTTTCTACCTATTCCATTTTATTTCAGAATATTATATTGCATTTACATTACACTATAATTACATGGAATAACAGAAAAAATATAGCAAGAAAGTAAGCTGAAATGCTAATTTAAAGCTCCGATTTTGTTCGAAAGCAAAAGCTAGTTTTAATTAGTTTCATTACAAATAAAAACACTATATACAAAATCACATGTAAGCTCAGTGGATTCTTCAGTCTATCCTTTTAAAAAATAGATTTTTTTTTTCAGCAGTGTTATCTGGAGGTTATGAATGCATAAATGCTATGCAATAACCTCAGAATAATCAAATGGTTTGTTTCCAAGAAATTTAAATTATGTTTTAAAAATTCTTTCAATATTGTCATCAGATATTCTGCTTGAAAATAAACTAGAACTTAACAGATGTGCAGTGAAAACCTTTACAAGTGACTTTCCTTATGAATGTACTGCATGTATGAAGAGTCACTACCTCCTCCATTTAGTTGTACATCTGCAGCATTTAGCATCTAGGTGACCACAATAATTTGGCAGGCAGTGCTATTGTTTCAATATTCCTAGACATATTCAACTCATTCACACTTTCACCAAAACGCTTTGACACTGTTCTGTGAGTGGCTAAACAAGAACCCATTTCAAGCATCTATCTAATTCTACCAGGTCAGGTCACAATTCATAAAAGGAGGTGAAGAGACTCTTACCCAGTCTATGTAATATTTGTAGCAAGTGCGACAAAAAAATTCCCAACAACAACTTGAACTGGGCACTACATATACTTTCCATTTGTGAGCAAAAATATAAACCCAGACCGTGACTGACACCTGTGCCAGAGAATAGCTTATGGAAAGGGAAAAACAAAACAAAACAAAACAAAACAAACAAACAACAACAACAACAAAAACTGTAAGAAGGCCATCCCGTTTTCCTGTTTCCTGATTAGATGTCAGCCACAATTTCTGCCAAGGAAATTCCTCCTCTAAAGTACTCTTTCCAAGTTAGAGTGCTTAATGAGAATGGGTTCTCCTTTTCCACTGTAATTGATATTTTCCCATATTAATTTGCTCAGATTGTTAACCCAACCCATGACTCAAAGCCAAAATTAGATTTCTACAGTGTGAAAATAAGCCAGCTTCTTGTTAAGATCTCCACAATGTGCATGGTTTTTTATACACTAAACAGCTTTGTTTTAAGAAAAAATAAAGAATAATATTTCTGAAAAATTCAAGCTTTAAGAATAATAAAAAAAAAGTACAAGAGTCAGGAAAACAGTCCAACACAAAGACTAACCAAAAGTTGGTCAGCTCTTCTAACCAAATTATCTGTCTAGTATGCAACATTTCCTCCTCCTGTACATCATGTCTCTTCTTTCTTTATCAAAATTACAAATCTTTTAGTATTTTTGCAACAATAAATTCTGAAAGTGCTTTTATGAATTTTAATCTTCAGCACAAATAATCCAAGGCAGGCAATTATTACTCTTACTCTATACATGAGAAACGGCATACTGAGAAGTGACCTTGCCCAAATTTGTACAGAAAAAAATCTGAACAGAAGCCAGGTTTACATCTCAGGGATTTATTTCATAGTCTACCAGTCATATTTCATTTCTCATTTCTTGCTTATGCTCATCTAACTCAAGAGCTTCTTGGGCTAAACCATTTGCAAAACTTCTGTCAAGTTCGGGGAGAGGGAGAGGACAGCAGACATTACTACTGCATGCTCAGTAAAAGTTGATCAGGCCATATTTCCATATCATCACTCCAAAGAGGTAAATACTTCTTCTCCTAGTAGTTTCTACAGATCCTGTGAGCACATGTGTTAGCAGAAAGTACAATCCAAGACGCTCCTAAATTGCTGAAGAAATTTTGCTGTGCTGGGACTTGCCCATACAACCTGTTTGTAAAGGATGCTTTCTGAACAATTCAATTCAGGAACTTGTCCAATATGCCTGATGTGTTATCTTGCTGACACAAGATGAGGTTTTATTTTTTAATTCTGAAGTGAAAGCTCCATAGGCGTGCCAGTGGCTTTTAAACTAATTTTGAGACAAGAATACATTTTACCTTCTAATGTAATGGTCTGTTGGGCACTTACTGTTTCAGTAGTCTGTGCACTCCTCAGAATTACATTCTGTTTTGTGACACTCACCCACTTTGCCTTCTATCTCTGCTGTATTTTCACATATACAACTGTTTATGAAAATATGAGATTTTAAAATATGATAATAATGGAATTAGGGAAAATGTAATTACTACCCAAATTCCATCAACCTCCAAGATGTATTTCCATTAAACTAGTCCTAAAACTGGATTCATAATCATTTTGTTGTCCGTTTTGTGAAACTCCTTTTTTCTATCAGCACTATAGATGAGTGACTGTTTTTTCAAAACCAGTATTTTCTTGATAAGTATCTATGATTAATCCACATTTTACAGGTACCATCAGTAAAATATTTATTGGAAAAAGAAACAAAACACACATTAGGACCATCCTCAAACGTACTAGAAGACTGCTTGGTGAGAAAGGTGCCACCATCACTAATCAGTTAGGTGAGAGCTGCCTCCTGTCTCCAAGACAAGTATGTAAATGCAACAAGGAGACAACCTCAGAAATCCCTTTTGGAAGATTTAGGAAGCATTTTATGATGTGGCAAAGCAATGTTCAATCTCACTAATACCCCAGGAGACCAGATTTTAACATAAATACCCTACAACCTTTGTTAATTCTTAAATACTTAGGTAGCTGCTACAGGGTGCAATAGAAAAATACGGTATTGATATCACTACCTTTCCTATCACTTTTAGTAAAGATACTAAAAAAAAAAAAAAGTATTTTTGATCAAAATAGCCTCTTTTTTCAAACACAAAAAGTTTATTTTAATTGCCCTACTGTAATATCATAGCGTATGTCTCTAGCATCCTTAGAGCAATGGCATAGGCATTCACTTCCAAGCAGAACTGGCCCTAGCAGTGTTTCACCATTAAAGAATGTTGCTGCTGCAGCCAAAGACAAAACACAAAAAGTAAAGTAGTAGTGTGCAAATGCAACAACAACAGTATAGAATCGTGTATGTTATGGGCTGTAAACAGGCTCTATGTCTCCACTGCAGTCAATGTAATACTGGTAATTTGTAGAACAGAAAAGAAGGTCTGCAAGATGAGAGCAACTATTTCAAGCGCACGTACATATGTCTGTCCATCAGATAAAACAAAGATAAAGATAAAACCAAAAGGTCAGTGCAAGCTCTGTTTTTAAAAACTATTTAATATTTCTGTTTGGAATAAAAGCTATTGTGATAGCAAAATGCAAAATCATGGATTTTTGTTTAATTCTATAAACTTTAAAGAATTTCCCCTTTCTGAAGATCTTACCATCAAAAAAGATTTGAAATATAATGGCAAGCATTATTTACTTGCACTGAAATCAATAGAAGCTAATGAGATTTTCTGTAACACTTCGCATTACAAAATACACGATGCATAAAAGTTATCATATCACAAGGGAAATATGAATACTAGTTTTCTTGACATCATCAACAGTCTACCCAACAATTAAACTAGATTGTCTTTGTCCTTGTGTAATGCATAGTATTTCCATCATTAATGAGAATAATAGTTCTTTGAAAACTTAAGGGTTCTGTTTGCTGTTTTTGCTTTCTGCTGTTTAAAAAACAAAACAACAAAAAAATACTTCTTTTTGTGTTTCACTCTTAAAGGAACAATATCCCTGTAAAGTAACTTAATTCCTGTGATGGTTATGAGGATCAGTCTTATCAGGCCTTAGACAATTTGTCATGAAGTAGTGATTTTTATTAATAATTTGTAGAAAAATGTGTTTTCTTTAAGCCACTGTTTCATTGCTATTTAACCATTACAAACTAAAAATACAAAATGAAGTTCAGAGGACTATAAAAATTGTTATTGTTAGTAACAATAAAAAAAATTGTATTATTGCAAAAATTGCATTATCGTTAGTTAGAGTTGCAAAGAACATGCTAATGAAGACAGTAGCAAAATAAAACAAAATACATTCTAGACAGATATACAAAGTCAGTATACAAAATAGCTCCTGAAACCCCAAAGTGTGAGCTTCACCCTTGGCAGAAAGCATGCACACAAAAGAAACAAATGATTCTTTGATTCTTGCTGATCTTTCTGAGCAACAAAACTTTCCTCTCTTCCTATCTCACATACAGAATCACTTCTCTGTTTCTTCCAACAACTTCTCACTACAGGTAAGCCAGGAATAATTCTGAAAGAGAGCACCTGTGTTACTGGATCCAATTCAGCACTCAAATTATAGTTTTAAAGGTATCTAGTCAATACCTACCCAAGAGGCCAGAAAACATATTCCAAAATATTGAAACAATGCTGTACAGAGGACAAAAAAAGGAAAAAAAAAATCCCCTAAGTGATAATGTGGCAATCCCACTGCTATTACTATGAGGTGTGTTTCCAGCATTCAGCAAAATCTTAATGTATTTGTGCCCTAAGTGTGGGTACTATTGCCTTGTCTGTTTCAACAATGTGCTATTTATCACCAATTGCCACTTGAGCTGGAACTCACATGCAGAAATGCAGGCATGTACATACATAACACCTTAATCTTCACCTTTTATAAATCAAGTCATTTTGTTAAAGTGATTTTGCTTTTGGACTGTATAGAAAACTTTAAAATAATTTTTCTTTAGAAGGCAACTCTAAGAATGAGCTAGCTTATGCAGTAACATTCTTACTTAGCTGATCCAGGACAGAATGGAAATAAGGTATGTAAAGTGAGAATATTTAGCTAATTTGTTGGCAAGGGAATCACACCTATTTTCAGCAGCGAGATCAAGGCCAGCTGCTGTTCAAATTAAAATAAGCCACACTTTGATAATGGAGGCAGTGTCAGGCAAATAAAACAAGCATACTTGTTTTAGGCCCTTCAATCTAAAAGTTTCTGAAGCACCTTCAAATATGGGAAGCATAAATAGCTCATTAAAAACATTAAGATCACTCAGATTTGCAAGTACATTTTGTTAAATCAGTCTATAATAAAAAAAATCAATAAAATGATTTTCTTACTTGTGTCAGTGTCTGCCTTCAGCAGGTATTGTATTTTAAAACCTACTGCAGCTGATAGCATTTAGCTCAATTCTCTAATTCATTTCCTCAAGCTTCCTGATAAGTTCTTTCATTCTCAGTATAACAGTTTACTAATGTGAGTTTATACCCAAATTCTAATTCCAATGTGCCATCAGCAATACAGGGAAAATGAAAGTGGACTGCTTGAGTCCACTTTGGGCCTAGCTGCAAAAGGGATTTTGTCTTTCTGCCCAGAGGGCTCTGTATCTGATGTGATTCAAGATGACTCCATCACTGCACTGTTATTTCCCACTGGTTTAAAAATTAGATGCTCAGTTCCCATCTTCATATCGTAAATATTGCCTATGAATATTATACTAATTTGAAAAATTCCATTGATTCCCAGAGGGAAAGTATGGACATTAACATTCTTGTCAATGCGATTATTGGATTTTCATTCTGTTAAATACTGAAAGAAATCCCAAGCAGATTGGTTTTACCTCAGGTATGCATTCTGGTCATGGAGGTCAATGTTTGTGTGTGTTGTTTTTTTTTGTTTGTTTGTTTTTTTGACTTCTGTTTGATTACTGCAATACATCTTAGAATATACAGGAAAAAGAAAAAAAAAAAAAAAAGGCTGAAGTTGCTCAAACATCCAGTAACGCATCACGAATATTTAAATATCACTTTTGGGTGTTCAGGATTTAATTCATATTTTAAGACACCTAAGTGATCAAAGATGATGTTTTTACTATAGGCAGCAGTGTAACTGCAATCTTTGCAGACGTACCCAAGCTAGTCTAAAATTAGCTGACTCCTGTACTGCTACCATTGTTGCCATAGCAGCCCAGGCTCAGCATTTATTATCAATGTCCTGGCAAGGTTTTGCAGCTACAGGGAATCTCATGCACATAAACTGGATGTAAGCCAAGTATTTCAAGGCTAGGTTTTGCTACGTCACATATTTAAATGCAATGCTATCATTCCTAAATGGTTTAGGGTCACTCCTAACTAACTTCCTGTCTGGATGCAGTTTTGTGGTGACGTGGCATACTGACTATATTGAATATTGAATAACAAAAGATCATTTTACCTTGTTTTCATAAAAAAACTTCTTCTAAACATGTTTTCATGCAAAATTAGTTTGCAAAATTAGCACATTTTGCTATTTTTCTTCGCATTATATTGACTGTTACTATAAAAGAAGACTTTGGCATAGTTTGTATGTACACATTTGTAATCTCCTTCACACAAAAAGTTTTATTGATTTAAGCACAAATAGAAGTAGTAGAACTGAGCCACATTTATTCTAATTATAGGTAAATAGCTGAGTTTAGCAGTTTAGATCCAGGGAGCACAACTATTTAATTTTTATTAGTTATTTATTTTGACTTGTTTCCAAATGGCAACACTCTTGGGGTGACTTGGTTTGCTTTGCCTAGAAACTCTAAGAACCTTAGTAACCAATACTGCATTACAAGAAGTTCAGGTGGTATTTAGGTTTGGGTTTAATTCCATGTGAGGAAACTCCATTACAACCTTGTTGAATAAAGATAAATGAAATAAAAATATGTAATAGCCTTTTTATATATGTGTTTAGTAATAAAAATCAGGAATAGTTAAGCAAAATTTAAAATATTTGCTGCTGATCTGACAAAATACTTAATGCTGTCATTCAAACCCAAAAGATCAGTTTTGGAGATTTGCAGTAAGCAGAGTGAATAAAATGAATTTTTGATATAACGGTTAAAGGGTTTGGCCCTTAAGTAAAAACTGTTTTCTCTTCTGCCCTTACCCTAAAATGAGTGTTATTGCACAATCAGGTTGCTAGCCATAAAGCTTTGTAAACTTTTGAACCACGTGGCAGGAATAATAAATGTTAAGGAGTAAGAAAACTGCATCTACCACATCTCAGAATGCATCTCTAACTCTCAAACAGGTCTAGGAAGACATTTGGAAACTGAAATTACCTGAAAGATTCACAGATTCTTGAAGAATAAATTTGCACATTGTAGGACTCCCCAAGGAAGCTTAAAACTTGGTCCCATGTTCTTCTTTGCAGATCTGTCTCCTCTGAATTTCAATCTGAAATAGTCACCTCCTGCTGAAAAGAAACTGTACTTTGGTTTCCCCTGTCTAGCAAAAGAGCTCTTCACACAAAAGACCCTGCACAATGCAAGTGGAAAACCTTGTGGAATTGCAGAGACAAAAATTGTTACGGAAGGAAAAAAATGTTCTCGTATTTCAAGAGTTTCTTTCTCTATTACAGACAAAAGAATAGATTATGGAAAAATCCAAGATGCCCTACAAAACAAAAGCTTTTTCCTGGGCCCTCTGGTGTTTCTAGTTGTGCTTGAGGTTAAAGAAGTGATGTAAACACATCACAAACACAAAGAAGCAATAGGTATTAAGAACTTGAAGATGTTTGGCACTTTCAAAATACAAAAAGCATTTTTGATACACTTAATAGTTGAAACATAAACTGTGTTTTCTTTTTCCTCTTATGAAATTTGTTTTTAAAGTTCTAAATTACATTAAATGAGTTTCAGTGATAAGATATGAAATACCTTACTTGCTTTATCGCTCTTTCATTTCCTGTTTTGACCAGGGTAGGGTATCTTCTCTCATATGTTAGTAATAATCACTCATTTCTATCATATATTCTATCAGAGATGTTCGTTCATTCTTTCCTATGGCTTTATCATGTTTTCATCTGGCTTCCTTTGCTTTGCTTTGGATTAAGAGGTCCCTGGCAAGTTTTTACCATGTTTTCATTCATATCTCTGTATTAGATGAACACTAAAATTTTTCTTACTGAATTCCAGTTTGAGTCAAGTAACAGCATTTTGCTTTATGATTTGTGTTTATGATTATTATTAATAATGTAAATTTGATCATTCATGTAATGATATTAACAAATTATTATCAATAACCACAACCATGTTTATTGAACTAGGCAAAAAATCATATGAAAAATACAACTGATATTAAGAACATGGGTGGATGTCTGGTTTAGACCTTCTACTGAACACTTGATTTCTATTTCTTAAAGAAAGCTTTCATACAATGAATATGCTACAAATATCAACAATGTTTAATCAATTAGGAATAGGAATGAAAGATGAACACAATCATTTTTGCAAGATTAGACTTTAGTTTGAGGTCTTCCAGTTTTATCTGCTGGTTGGTTTTTGTGTCCCGTCCTGTTCCCCACCCCTCTCCACCCCACCCCATCCCCATGAAAAGGAATTTTCGGATTTAAGTATCAGGAAATGCGTTCTTTTTTTCTATAAATACCACAATGCTTTTTCTTTCCGTCAAACTGCAGCACCAAACCTCCATCACTTGACAAATGCTTTCCTTTAGGGGAAAAGAAAGAACATATACATGGATTTCTTTTTCTATATGGCATCAACATTTTTTGTGGATAGTTCTTTATGATTTATTTTATATACAGATAAAATATGAGAGTTTGATTCAGAGATATTTGGGGAATACAACATAGAGAAGCCAGGAAGTTTTACTGTGACATATATAATGGTTGTGGTACAGCTATATACTACAGCAATCTAGTGAAGTAATAGTCTGGGGTGGTTTGCCTTTTATATTACTGTAATTTTGTTTTGGGGAGGATGAAATGCAAGAAACAGAAAGGCTGAACAGAGATGCTCAACTTTCTGATACTTAGCTTTTTGACAATGCTGACATACCCCATCTCTCACTTTAAATCATGCTTACTGTCTGCCTGATGGCTGTATACCTTATATACACTATGAGAACCAATAAAATTTATTTTATCATTTCACTTCATAAATTTTTGAAACAGAAACATCAGTAAAGCTGTAAAGGAGACAGAGTTCTAATACACTCTGTGGCAAAAGATACTTGGCTTGTCTGATGTCAGGTTATTACAGGGATAGAGTTTAGTACCCTTCATGACTTTTCCATTTCCATCTTCATAATATCCATCCGTACCTCAATATGCAGCAACACCTGGACTATTGACATTTTGAGCAGTGTTTCAAGGAGCAGCAAGACTGTGGCTGCTCCAACCGGGAGGACAAGCCAGGAGCCAAAGGACAGGCATAGCACAGGCATTGTCCTCATCATCAAGGTCACATTCCCACAATATCTGAGCAGGGCCATCTTGGGGATAGCAATAGGGCCCATCCACAGACCCAGACAAGGCGAGGTAAGGGAACAGGTCCAGTGACTATCCAGGGAGTTCTGTCTAAACAGCAGGAGACAGCCAAAAACAGGACTGGAGACAAAGCCATCTATGACGTAGGTCCATAGTTTATCCAGCAAAAGCAGCCAGCAAGCTTGGTCAGCTCAGACAAGATCTAGGTGCCCAGGAGCTTAAATGGAACTCCTAGAGGATGTGTAGGTGGATGACCCTGTTGAAACTGATCAGGACAGTAAAGACCTGTTAGCATACTCAAGGCCCTGACACTAGGGCAAGCACCACACAAGGCACTACCACTGCCTAAAGCATCAAGTGGCTTAATTTGGGTTTGCATATATTAAATGATATCAGTAATGCAGATGGATTTTGGGAGAAAAAAAATTTCTTTATTCCAAGGTTCACTCTTGCCTTCTTTTTTGAACTTCAGCAGTAGACATGTTTTGCTATCTAGTCAATCATATTCATATATGATTCATTTGCAGATTTCTAAAAAAGACAACTGCTGAAAGCAGTTTGTTGGGTTTTGTTGTTGTTTTTGTTTGTTTTTTGTTTTCCTAGCAAACATTTGTTGTTAAGTGGAGGAAAGTAAAAGATTTGAAAATGGGAACTAACCAATCACACTAAGACAGTTTTTAGGAGTTTTTGTCTTGATTTTAGAAAGATTTGAAGTTGCTGTCTGAGTGTGAACTGATATGAAAAGAAGGTATTGGGTCAACTTACCTTGCTTTGGGCTCAGAAGGTAACCAACTGTTAAAAGCTTTCTGTGAAGAAGGGGATCATTTCCACACGCAGTTTTATGTGCTTTCTTGGTGAAGATTAGTGACAATCCTCACGTAGGTGAAGCTAACATATCAAATAATATTTGCAACTGATATTTCAACTGCAGAGATTTTGTAGCCCTCTATACTTTCCCTCACACATACTAAGGATGTAGGCAAGAACCCAAGGTAGTGAATATTAAGACTGCCTTCAAATTATTTCAGATGTTGAGCAATATTCATCCAAGTGAAAGTTTCTGTTCAGCTCCTGTTCAATTGAAAACACACACAGCGTTCTGCTCTGCTAGTTCTCAGGTTCCAGCTACTTGCTTTCCTGGCTTAACGCTGGCAATACCTCTGTCTGATTAAGGAAATAGATGTTCATATTAAACATTTGGGACAAACATTAGGATCCCCTGAGAGTTGTACTGGAGGCCAAATGGAAGGTAAAACATTCTGTTTCAGATACGAACATGTATTTATTATTGTTCTGCCCCACAAACTCCAGCCTAATTATACTCAGGCATAAAAGCAAAAGGTGAAGTTCCTTACTTCATCTGAACTTTTTAGTAGGCAACCTTCTCTCAGAAAAGATACCTCAAACAAAACATATAAAGGCTTAATTTTTATTAGGGTCAGACTAGTGAGACAGAGAAAAAATAAACAACACAGTAAGATTTTGCTGCCTAACTAACTAGACTTATACCTGCAGAATAAAAACAGGCTGACTGCTGTGCACACAGTGTGGACATGCCAGTTTGGTCAGCGTGATGCACCCACCCTACACCACTCAGCTAAACAGCAGGGGACTCATCCATTTTCACTTCCTTCCCAAAGTGCCCAGCTCATCAGGACTATTAAGTATATTTCAAGTGTAATCTCGACATTAGTTATCCACCCACTTACCATCACCTACGGATTTATACCTGAGATGCACGTGAACTAAATGTAACATCGCACTTCCCAAGCAGAAGTGATTCTGTCTACTTACATTTAAACAAGACGTTTCCCAGTGTTTTATTGCACGTGGCCTAAATCTAAATACATGATAGCAGAAAATGAATTTATGTTGAGAGAATAATAAGATTCTAAATATTTAGAAACCTTTAAATTGTACAGCAACATAAGGCTCTTAACTTACACTTAGAGTACAGTATCATTATCTAAACATGCCAAAAGCAGTCACCTGGCCAGCTCACCAACGTAAATATCTAAGTCCTCGCGTTCTCAAAATGTTGTTTATATTTTCTGGTCTTAAATGTTCTATTGCAGTGTATATCAGCATATGTTCCCCAAAATCCTGGAATTGATAGATAATATCATTAGTGAGACCTTAAGCATGTTATATCATGCTCTCAGAGATGCAAAATCTAATCTTTTTTTGGCAGACAAACAAAACATTCTCAGATCTACCTATATACCTGCCTGGCTGTCTGGGAGAGACTGGAACAGAAACTCTGAAAATGACACAGACAAGCACACAGACACAGACACATCTATCTATCTGTCTAATCTATCTATCTATCCATCCATCCCTTTTTCCTCCTCCAACTTCTGACCCAGCTTTAGTCTCCCCGGGCTTCCAAAGCCACAGTCTACTCCTTTCCCTCTGTGTCATTTGAGGCTTGTGATTCTCTGCTGCCTTAGTTATTAGCAGAGGAGAAGCTGAATTCTGCCCTCCTCCAGCCACACTCTCTGTAGTAACAGAGCATTGTCTTGTCTGCACTGGGAGCTGCAAGAGAACTAAGAGTAGTCACTCCCCACCAATAACGGAGTATTAACTCAAAGCTTTTGGTTGCTAGGCTAAGCACATGGGATTTTTCGAAAGTTTTTGGCTTAGACACCTTTGAGTGCATTCCTCACAAGTGTGGTGGTTTTACTCAGGTGGGCAGCCGAGCTCCACCACAACCGCTCTCTCACTCCCCCTCCTCAAAGAGGAACAGGGAGAAAATACGATGAAAAGGGCTCAAGGGTTGAGATAACGATGAGGAGATCACACAGTAATTATCATGACGGCCAAAACAGACTCAGCATAGGGAGACAGTAAGATTTATTACCTATTACTAACAAGCTAGAGAGGTGAGAAACAAAGGAAAGAAACCAAAAGCACCTTCCCCCCCGTCCACCCTCTTCCACCTCCTCCCCCCCAAGCGGCTCAGGGGAATGGAGGAACGGGGGTTGTGGTCAGTCTATAGCGCTTCTTCTCTGCCGCTCCGTCTCGGTCACTCTCATCCCCTGTGCTGTGGGGTCTCTCCCACGGGATGCAGTCCTTGCTTAACTGATCCGGCATGGGCTGCCCACAGGCAGCAGCTCTTCAAGAACTGCTCCAGATATGGGTCCGTACCACGGGGTCCATCCCTCAGGAGCAAACTGCTCCAACCTGGATCCCCCACGGGCAGCAGCTCCTGCCACGTCACCTGCTCCTGCGTGGTCTCCTCTCCACGGGCTACAGGTCCGGCCCGGAATCTGCTCCGGCAGGGGTCTTCCACAGGCCACAGTCTCCGTTGGTGCAGGTCCACCTGCTCCACCGGGGTCTCCTCCACGGGCTGCAGCATGGAACCCTGCTCCACCGCGGTACTCCATGGGCTGCAGGGGGACAGCCTGCTCCACCATGGTCCTCACCACAGGCCGCAGGGGACTTCTGCTCTGGCGCCTGGAGCACCTCTCCGCCTCCATCTTCACTGACCTTGGCGCCTGCAAGGCTGTTCCTCACTCCTCTCACTCTCCCAGCTGCTGTGTGGCACAGTTTTTTTTTTTTTTTTTTTCCTGTCTTAAATATGCTCTCTCAGAGGCACAAAACAACATCACTTATTGGCTCAGCTCTGGTCAGCAGTGGGGCCCTCACCAAACATGGGACAGATTCTAGATCCTTCTCACAGAAGCCACCCCTATGGCCCCCTGCTACCAAAACCTTGCCATGTAAACCCACTACAACAAGCCAGAAGGTACTTCCTCACAGCAACCATTTCTCTGCCAAGTTTGAAATTCTCTCGACAAAACACAGATGCTAGAATTATACAGTATAAAAAATATGAAATAATGTAGTAATAATAACATATATACAGCATATAAAATATTAAATAATAAACAGAGCCTCAGTTTTTTTTCATTACCATGCAGAACAAGAGATTTGCAGCCTGGCCTGGCTTTGATAGACAGATGAGCCATGTAGGGTTAAATGTTTCTGAAACAGTTAGACCTTAGGGCAGATAAATGACATCGAAGACAGAAACCCAGATGTTTAGCATTTGGCAAAGTTACAAGTGACTAAAAACAGTCTTATTACAGGAAATTAACGGTACTTGTGAATTGCAGAGCCCACACTTCCAGTAACACTGAGGTTACTTTTTTTCCCTGTAATCATTCCTAATTTACTTTAAAGGCTTGGGAAATATTTGTATGTGAATTTCTGTCATGTTGGCTGCTACTCATCAGTTCGTGTCAAAAGATCACACAGAGGTTATACTTGTAACTATGATTTTACCTGTCATAACGTGAAACTAAGAGCTAAATGGGGGCTCTCATTCTCAGGAGCTGCATATACTAAATTACCCTTATACCAATTAATTAATGAATAAATTATTATAAATTTATTACAGAACTGTATAAAATTACATTATCTGACCAATATTATTTGCAACATAAGATGACAAGCACTGTACTACAAAATGATGAAAGGGATAGAATATAAATACAGCCTGCTCACAAAGTGCTATCACTATTGAATGTAAGCTGGTTTCATATGACATGAGCAATAACATTTCAAAACTGCTTTTTCCTATAAATAAACGTAACACCTGATATCTCAGATAATTATGTAAATATATAAATATGATGCAATTCAACAAAGAGGAGAGATGATTTCAAAAATACTAACCCATCCCCTTATCAAACCCCTACCATGTTCCTGTAGACATGAACGAAGTTGTAGAAATGATGCAGGAACAGCAAGAAAAGTATTGTAAAACAGAGACAATGTATAAAGGAACGCAATACGGATCAAGAGATTGAAAGTTAAATAAATGATATACTAGGAAATAAATGAATTACTTTGAATTTGAAAATTAATGTTACAAAGTTGATATGATAGAGAAGGTGAGCTGGCAAAGAGACTGGAAAGGGTTATGAAAGAAAATTACTACAAGCAATATATACTTAGAAGAGTTGCTGAGGAATGAGGAGGCACAAAGGACTGAAAGAGATATCAAAAAGATTAAGTATCAGTTATGGTTATGAAAGCAGAAAGCTAAAGACTAGCTCTTTGGGAAGGGCTTTTCTCTCTTGCAGAAGTGAAGAAGCATGGCTTTGATGGACAAGGGAGGAATCAAGACTTGGCTACCAGAGAAGCCTGCTTTCCAAATCTATTTTCTGTATGAACTCTTCATACAGTTTAAACTTAAGTAGCCTCTCAAACTCACGTATATAGAAGGAATTCACAAGTATAAATTAAATGCCTCAAAAGAACTTTCAGGTATATACATATCAAACACGAGATCTTTTCTAATTATGTTAATCGTGTATTCTTAGTGTCCTCTGTTAGCAGTTTAATCAGGCAACAAGACTTGATTATCTGCATCATAAGATAAACAGTGTAATTCATAATTATTAAATTTCCTTGCTATCAACTTGAAATACAAGTTTCTGCCATAAACGATAAAGCTGCTATAAAACATAATTAGAGTCGTTCAATATCTGCAATATAAATCACTGTTTTTCATCCAGAAAAATAAGAAAAAAATATACCATTTATTTTTAACAGTTCACAGGGACTTATTTCCATCAAGCAAGCACATAATCGCCCTCACACTGTATGTTCATACTAAATGGAAATTTATTTCCAGACATGCTTGCAATTCCCTTGAAAACGTACACATTGTTGGACTTGATGACCTTGAAGGTCTTTTCTCACCTAGATGATTCTATGATTCTATAACATATCCTCAGAAGATCTTTGTATGTGCCTATAAGTGTACTGAATTAATACCTGTACTGTAAATACAGAGTTATAAACTTTCTATAAATAATTACGAGAGAAACCCTCCCTGCACATATCTGAAATCTCAAACTACACTTAGTCTTAACCTTCTCCTTTACTGAGCTTAAGCACAGCCTGCAGGAGGTGAGTGCACTTCACTGAAGTTGACCATATTGTATTTTATGCTGTATGTGAATCCAGTAGCATGAACTCTGAGGAGTAAGAGGAATACCCTTATGAAAGCTAAGCAATAGGAATGTTCTTTCAACATCCAATATAAGGAAAATGCCTAGAACAAACAAAGGAGCAAGAAAAATACAAAGTTTCTAAAAATTCAAAAGGCCTATTAATCTATTCAGAGCATCCCTTTTGTGGCAGACATTTCAAATTGAGAACTGTATGTTGTATGTCACTGCACTCTTTGTAAAACAGTTGATATAAAAAAAGGGCTGTGGTGACACATGGCCCAGAAAACTAAACCAAAACAGCTTTTGTGAGACCAATCAACCTTGCAGTAGAATAATGGCCACTTAAGCGGGATAGTATAGCAATACACTAAAGGGCATAATTTAAATTTCCACATTCAAGGGGAAATACATTTGTTTCTTGTGGGGAAAAAAAAAAAAACATTTAAGCACTTTTAAAAGGACATCTAAAACATTAATTACACTCTTATTTCTACCAGTTAATTCCAGACAGGAGAATTATCTAGATTACAATACGTTGACTTACATGGATTAATGCTACTTTACAAGTCAGGTTATTTTAAATCATAACTGTCCACAGAAGCAATTATTTGTTTTCTGCAGTTACAGGTTCGCCTATTAACAGTGCTTCAACATTTTTCTTTTCAGAAGTGTCTTGCACACACACTATTTTTGCATATTGTCAGGGTCTGAAGCTCACTCCCTGCCTCCAACTTTAGCTGATGCAGCAACTGTCTTTTTCCACAGCACTATGAAGGAAGAGCTGTTCAAAAACGAGCCTTAAAAGACTTGGGGCAGTGGGGGGTGGAATCTGCTTCACCCAGGAGCTGCTTCAGACCTTCCCCTGGGTCCTTGCCTCTGCTACCTCAGTTGGCTGATCCAGAGCCTGACCCAGCTCAATCCTGGACAGCTGCGACAAGTGATACTGGGCTGTGTGACCCTGTTCGCTATCACTGGACTTGCAATGCAGATGTACCAAAAAATTGTCTGCAATGCATAAACCCCATACAGATCAAATAAATAATTACTGCATATTTCTAAATATTATTTCTAGTTACTTACCTGTAAAGTATGCACTGTTCCTTGCATCATTTTTGCCTGCCTGCCTCACAGAATCACAGGATGGCTGAGGCTGGCAGGACTGTCTGGGTCCACCTGGTCCAACTCCTGCTCAAGCAGGGCCACCCAGAGGAGGCTGCCCAGGACCATGTCCAGGCGGCTTCTGAAGATCTCCAAGGAGGAGATGCCACAACCTCTCTGGGTGGTCTGTGCCAGTGCTCCATCACACACAAATTCACTTTCCTTCAAACAGAAGTTGCTACAAGGAGTTGCCAATGGCAATTCCCTGCTACTGCTTTTCTGAAAACTAGTCAGTGACATTCTTCCTGCATGTCATTTCAGAACAGAAAACTTCCACGATGGCCTTTTAGATCACTGGAATGAACACACCCTAGTGAGAAGAGACCAACACAGAGACGGAGACCAGGAGAGTCTGAGAGGGAGTCTTTACAAACTTAATAACTAGTCCAAAAAACAAATTCCTCAGCAGAGGAGAGTGAGGAATAGAGGGCAAACTGAACTCAAACTGAACTGCTCTATGGGATGTGGGTATTTACTAGAGCTGGAAATAACAGACTGACAGAAGGCTTAAAGGATGTACCTTATCATTCCTCTTTATCTTGATACCAGAATCACAGGAACACCATACTTGATATATGAGACTTAATATATAATTTTTGTGTTGGACCACACAAAAACAAAATGAAACAAAACAAACAAACAAGAACAACAAGAAAGACCTGAGATTTTAAAGGTGGTATTAGAGCTTGGATTTTTTTTTTTTTGGACCTTCTTGCAGTAAAAATGGTGCCCTTTATTTTGTTTCCTTCTGCAACTGAAAGACAATGTTTATTCAGGTAACTCAAGCTCTGCAAGGCTGGAGCAGCAGCAGGCTAGAACATGACGGGACCACTGGTAGTTCTGATGAAGATACAGCTCCACCCTCCAATTTGTAACACACAATTGAAGTTTTTGTTTGTTTGTTTAAATACATTTTTAGAAGCTTCACTGAAGATTAAGTATTTAGCAAAGGATAATCTGAGAATAGTAACACTGTAAAATAAAGCAAGATCTCAAGAGTAAGAACTCATTATATTAAAATTTATGATGAGTTAATGCTGTTAAGTTGGTATTTTCTCCAAAATAACTATTTTGTCCAAATGTTCCCAGTCCAACTGTTAACAACCTGCTGTACAAACAGTAATTTCTGCATGCTGAGGAAGAAACAAAAAGCTACAGGTAAGCTTTAAACAATGTAAGTCAATAAAAGTTGAAATACAAATATGCTTGTCTAACCTAACATTGCTTTACTCTTTTTAATTTACTTAGTATTCCATCCCATTACATTTTCATACCAGTACCCTGAATTTGTTTAAGTCTAACCAAAAACCCCAATAACAACAACAACAAAAAAAAACACTCTTATTTTCACCCCTTGCAGATGTTTCTGGAGCACCTATACCCACTAATATTCTAATCGTGAATTATTGCACTGAATCTCTCATATGCCAATTGAGTAACTGTTGCAATCATTAATTAAGACTTCATCTCTTCCTGTTTATTTCTTTTACTTTTCAAATTAGTAACAATTAAAATATTCAGTGGATTGACATACTACCATTCTACTTCTTCTTCTTATGACCTTCTTGAAACCAGCCCAAAACTCAATAATAATTAGGTCCTTTTCCTTGTCACTATTGCTTATATATATCTCTGAACATTTGTAGTCTGGCTCTTTTGATCCTAATTTAAAGATTTTCTCACTAGCAAGTGACAAAGTCTGTGTCAAAATGTTCACAACATCAACACCATATTTTAAGTATTTATCCTTATACAGAAATTACCATATGTCACAGAACTATTCGTATGCTGAAAATAAATGTAAAAATCAAGTTGGTGGATTGTTTCCTCCTCTCTCCTATCCATGCACATGCAAGTACAAATAGAGAACATTCAGTCCAAAAAAAAAAAAAAAAAAAGGAAAAGAAAAAAGATCCTGTCAAATTTCCTCTCATATTTAATCACTCATATCCATGAAGAGTTCAGTACAGGAATATTTATGAGTAAATTGGAGATTCTGGAAACTTTCCTGAATAAACACCACCTAATACGTTCTAAAAGAAGAAATGCACATTTGAATCAGATGTGTCTCAGTCTACTAGAGAACTTTTCCTGCTGAATTTCTCTGAATAAATACTAATAGATATATCTGTAATACCCGTGAAACACTCCCCAGCTACTGAATCGGCTCCTGCAACTGTTGAAGTGGTTTAACATAAAACTACATTACACTAAATTTCCTCAGGTTCAAATCTTGCTGTAAACCAAAATATTTTCTGCCTATGGAATTCATCCTTCCTCTACATTCTTCAAAGAAAAGAAAAAAAAAAAAAAACTGTCATTCTCTTTAGCACACAGGATCATTTTTCTAATAGCTAATTGTCAACCAGCAAGAAAAAAAAAAATGATGTGCCTGACGTACACAATATCACAACAGTTAGAAAGGTGAGTTCCAGGAAAAGCTTCAGCTATGTGTTACAGTACTTTACTTTTTTTTTTTTTTTCCCTCCCATATTTGAAAAACGAAGGTGTACTTCAAAAGACAGTAAGATCCATTTTCCCCTCCCACATATACATTAAAACCAAATTGTTACTGATAGAGATCAAAGTGCCAGCTGGAAAGAACCCATCAACGTCATAAAATTGCATAAGTTTCTCCACCACCAAGTCACCAAGAATCCCAGAGACTTTTTAGATATCTATGTAAGATACTTCTAGCATTTTTTCATGTTGGGAAGTAGGATGTTTTCATTTCTGACTCAAAATACCATGAACAGTTATCCTGCCACTGAACATGTCAACTCAGGCTGAATTCAACATAACTATACTACTGTACATGCTATTAGTCCTCAAGTACACATCTGACAACTTCTTTAAGTGGCAGGACACTACTAGTGAAGCTAAGAACTTGTAAACACATTCACCTATGAGAAAAGTGAGAAAATCCAAAGCAAAAACTAGCTGAAAAGGCCTGGGGGTGCCAATATTTAAACAAGAGAAGCTGGAGCCATCCCAATTCAACACTGCATACAGACCGTGCGTACAAGGCAATAGCAAAGTTCCTGTCCCAGCAAAAGAGAGATTTCATCACTGTGAAAACAGTGATTAAGATTTAAATCTTATGGTCCAATTTGAGCTTCATTTGCTACAGAGAAATGCCCAGAGAACCCAAAAGAAACATAATATTTTTTGGTGTGACCAATAGTAAAAAATTATGCTAAAAGAATTACCATATGTCAAAACTTATTATTGGGTTAATACATTATTTCATAAGCACATTCACAGCAATGCTAATGATAGACTGTAATTTCACATATGCTTTTAAGGTGTTTTTTAGCAAAGAACTCTACTCTGCATTTCTTCATGAATGTCATCAGACATCAAACAGGTGGCAGACAGTCCTATCATTCCATTTGTTCCAAAAAGCAAAGTTCAATTATTGTTTTTATCTAATCGTTAAGTGAGTAACATCAGTTACTCACTCAAAACCTTTCATAATACTTCTGTAATTCTAAGGATTTATAACAAGAATAATGGAAAGCCATATCAGAATCTGTCCTTTAGGTCATATGTACTGAAGTCATACCTGTCATGCCATAAGTGAGCTGAGTTGACTATCATTCAACCAATTGTTTGTAGTTTCCTCTGTCATTTCATTGTTACAGTGTTCCCTCCACATACTTCTGAAGTTCATAACAAGCTATTGCAGTTCTTGGGTTTATTAATAAATATGAAATAGAATCAGACCCCTTTGTTTTTTTCACACGTTAGTGACTTGCCATAGCAGCATTTCTTTCATTGTATCTTGAAGTGCCACAGGTTTCTTTAATACCTGTTTGGCATAATCACCTATTCTGTGCATCTCACCAGAATTCAGCTAGAGACTAATTCTGCAAGGTGTTGAATTCCTTGCAAAAAAAGCTGTGTCCTCAGATCTTATTAGTGGAACTGATGCACTGAGGAATTAGGCCCAAACTCAAACCTGATTTCATTATCAATATCACAGCTTCTGAGCTTGTTTACACAGGCTGCAATGGCTACTGCACTAGTCAAGCCTGTTTTTCCCGGAGGAGTTTTGAGAATTGGAGCTGGAAAACAGGAAACAACAGTATTTTAGAGGGAGGGAACAAGCTGCAGTGAAGATGCAAAGATGCCCCTTTTACCCTCCAGTAATATACACACATTCTTTTCTTATAGAGCTTGTGCCTGGTATCATCAATCCAGAGACTGTGTCTATGCTAATCCACATGGAGGATGCCCGGAAGATCACATAAAATACCGCTCCTGTCTGTGAAGAGATGCCATCATTCTCAATGTTCTCAGCACTGCCAAGTGTTTGATCTGTAAACCTATATTTATGGCAACAGTTCACACTCATACTGAAAATCTGCAAACCGTTTTGCCCAGCAGTTTTCAGTACATTAATTTGCAACACAGTTGGCAGAGTATGTAGTAAACAGAGTGGTCATCCAGTTTTCTTCAAAGTTTTCTTCACAGAGGATGAGCATGTTCTTTACTTTATCTCTCAGAGCTTGTATAAATGAACACTTTATAATGTTTTGACATCTTACTCTATTCCCAGAATCAAGAATGAAAAGAGGGGGAAAAAAGATACAACAACAAAACAATCAATGCCAATTGTTTTCTGTTACCATACGCAGCCTTTTGCAACAGAAGAGTAGAAGGTGGTTGTTTTTTGTTTGTTTGGTTGGTTGGTTTTTTTGTCCATAATAGTGGTAATTCTCCACTTTCTAACCCAAGCTTATTTCTTGATCACAGCAATAATAGCTCCGCATGTTATGGCTAAACAATATATTAAACAAGACCCAAATGGATACAACGTACCTCTTTCAAGAATTCCATAAAATCTGTAGAAGGTGTTTAAAGTGAATTGTTAAGGAGCATTTTTCAAGGAGTACTTTTCACAAGAACATACTAATAAAATTTAGCATAGGATATGGAATGGGTAAATATGTTATGCAACATCCTGTTTGCCTTCTCCACCTTCCTCTGCCTCCATCTTCCTCTGAATAACCTGGTGGTCCTAACAAGGCCTTTAATCAAACAAGATTTTGATCTTCTGACAGTTTTAAGAGGACAGTAAACCTGAAGTTTGAGTAGAAAGCCTACAGAACAGTCAGTTCAAAACTGGTGAAACAAGTCTGAAAGAACTCCAGAAGATTTAAACCATTTGGGCAGTAGACCAAGGAGATGAGGAATGTGGAAATGTTCTCAGCTGTGAAACAAAAGCCTCCTGAACAGAATTCAAAATGAGGGAATAAACCAAGAGATGACAGGGGCCAGACACTGGTTGCTGAGGAATCCAAGTGGCATGAAACAAAGCCCAGAAAGCACTGCAAGACTGCTGATTTGAGAGTCAAGAAACTGAAAACTGTAAACTATTATTTCTGGCACAATTTGTTGGAAGTGCCACAGTGTGTCCAGAGAAAAGAATGAGAGAAAGATGGATCTCTGTAAGGATAGAAGGAGAACAGGCAGAGGTCAGCAGCTTAGAAAGCGCTGTTAAATTGTGTGTTGCCATTATACAAGGAATGGCTTGACCGTTTTTCTGCAGGACTTCAGCTGGAGTCAGTTTCAAATCTACTTCGTTTTATGCTTTCTTAGTCATTACCACAGACTGGGGAAACAGCATCAAACTGCATGCAGGTTTATTTCTGGGAATATCGAAACCTTTGAGTGCCCTTCATTCTTCTGAATAATAAAACAAATTTACTCATTTGCATGGAGACGTTCATCATAACCTTGATTTTAGTCCTCAGTAAAGTGTAGTGTAGTAAGTTCAGAGAAAGGATATGGGAAAGGAACAACATTTAAATAATTTGAAAAATAGCGCAGTCAATAAATTATACTTTTGTTCTTCCCCCGTGAATTTCTCACACCTTGGCATGCTTGACAAATATGCATTAGTTTAAAATTCCAATTTGTAAAACTGGCAGGTTGAAAAAAAAATCTAAAACATGATTGTTTACTTGGGTTGAAAGCTTGAACTGAATTTCCCATATTTTCAGCAGAAGTGACTTTTAGATGAAGGCTGAACTCTGACATTGTCATATAATCTCTCTGCTGAAATCAGTGAAATGTGAATTTACTACCAAGTGAAGAAATCAGTTCAGACATAGCATCCTTATCAGATATTGGAATTAAAATAGCTGCATCAAGTTTTAAATATCTATCCTATTTTTATCTGTCTTATTTTGTCCTTGATACTTCTGAACCTCAATCCAGCTGAGATCACTTCATCTAAAAACCGCTGTTTCTCTTTAAAAGCTTTGTGTCCCTTTACAGATCCTTTCCTCCTTGTACGAGGTAGAGGACACGCATTTCCACTGTTTCTGAAGCAATAGAAAATGCAACAATGGAACAAAGATGAACATAAGCTATCTCTAATTTAGCAAGTAGCATGGCAAAACAGGAGTGAAATTTGTAGAGTGAATCATTCTCTGCAAAGGACCAGAAATACATGTTATATATATTTGAAAGGGTTATACCTGACTAGTTGCAGTTTCACCCTGTGAACTAAATGCCCATTAGGGGTTAGAGCTCATTAGCTGTGCTCTTAAAGCACAGAACCTCTTAGCAATTCAGAGTCGTCAGGAAAGAATTGAGTTAGAGCACTCTGAAAACACTGAGGTGAACCAAAGCATAACTGTAAAGAGTGTCCTGATCTAATACAAAACACTAAAAGTGGGCATGTGGACACACCTATAAATTGCCTTAAATATTCTTGCTTAAGATTCCCCTGACAAATCATGTGCTAGTCCTGAAATTCACAATAGCAGCACATGATAGCTAGAGGACTTCAGGGTAGCCTAGCAATGAAAAAGCAGTGGGAGAATCCAGCGATGTGACAGTCTCATGCCTGAAAGAGATCTCAGTATTTGTGGTTGCACAGAGAACATCCTAGAATATAAGTCTAAAGCCTCCAAAAGTTTAAAACATTCAGAACAACTGGTTTGGACAGTTATGCTTGTAGGTAACTTTCTTCAGAACTGTAGAACTACAATTAGATTTCTCAGCCTGATTCTGTATAAAAAGAAATGGCATAAATACTGTATATTTTGCTCTTTGAATGTGAGTAGTTATCTCAGGTATTTGAATTGCATGGAGCTTCAGACGCTTGTTTTTTTTTTTTTGCCTTTTTTTTTTTTTAATCTTTCCCGTGAGCTTTTAGTATTGCAACCCTGATTTTTTTCCCCCCTTTGTTGAATTTGCAGCTTCACTATATGCTGTACCTGATAATTAATTCAAGAAATAGTTGTTTGACCTTTCACTGTTATATACACATATTTAAACATTATGGGGTATACAGTAATTTCAGAAGGAACTTATTACTGAAATAATAGAAAACTGACTGCAAACACTATTGACAAAAAATGAGCTATAAAAGCCTTGTTAATCCCACCTGGTAAAATCAAAGCTCATTATTCATACTGGGTTTATTTGAAGCATCCAACTTCCCTTCTCACAGAGAGAAAAACAAGATCCCCTAAAAAATCAATAATGTAAACAAATTAATCACTATTTGTTTTCAATGAAAACACTTGGGAAAACAACAACAAAACACATACAAAAGAAAAAGTTGTGGATAATTTTAGTGAAAGTCCTACTCCCACCCCACTATGCATCTCACTTATGCTGTTTCTGGCAGGCTAAGTATACCCCAACTTATTCATAAAAAGAATGAAAAAAAAGTTTGGTGTAAACTTTTTTGCAGTTAAAATAGTAACTGAATAAAATCATGAGCAAAAATGAAAAAAAAAAAGGTGTCAGTAATAATAACTAAAAATTGTAATAAAAATGAGTAGATGGCTTTTACATATTATTGATGTTTACCTCTTTGCTGACAGTATGAAGTATAGAAAAATGTTAATATTTTGTTGATAAAGGAAGGTTTCTGCATCACAAATAAGTAAAAGTTACTCTCACAGAAGCTGACCTATCAGCAAACAGGCTATGTATCACACATTAGGAGGTCCTGACATCTACATTATAAGCATTTCAATGTTTTATTTTTGGCATAGTTCTAGCCTGATATGACAGTCTGAATAGCCATCAGTGTCTGGATAACATTTTGCATGCTCCTACAGCATGTTTTCTGTTTTACTTTCATTTACAGAAAATCACCATTAGCATGCTGTGAGATCACTGTGCAATACACTCAGCTGGCAAATCAAGGTGATCAGAATATTTGCCTCAAAAGTGCATTTCTGTTTGAGGTAAAATATTAATACAAATAAACCCATGAAATGGAGAAAGTGGTTTAAGTTGTTTTATACACGTGCCACTGGCTGACAGTCTGGATATGTTAATTAAAATATGCATATACCACTTCGTCTCATTTAAGTATTGCATATTCAGATCGATCTGCAGCTTCACGTTTCCTTACCATGGTGCAGAAGTGTGTGCACTGGGTATTAGGAGCTAACATGTCAACTGTGCAGCAGTTACCTCCCACAGAGTCCTGAGGTTCCCTGCTCACTTCTGAAGGAAAAGTAGAAAACAGTTGAGATAACAGGAGACTCAAGTTTAAAATTCTGCCCTGAAGCAGGTAAAAAAGGGACTTAAATCAGGCACTTTCATATTCCAGAGCCGTGATGAAACTTTTGGCATGGAACGATCACGCTCAAGTTTAAATCTCATGGAAACACCGGAGAATCACATTGTCTTCCCCCTGGATAAAACCACCACCACCTGAATCTTAAGAAGTTCTCGGCTCTATCATAAGCCAGGTCAAATCAAATGCACAATGTTCAAATTAGGTGAGAAAGTTAACTGGACCAAATGGGCAGAAATGTCTTTTTTTTTTTTTTTTTCAAACAATATTGAATAATTTTTCAGCACCCTCTCTCTTAGGAGACTTCTGATCAATTACTGCAGACTTTGCTTTTTAGCCAAAGATAAGAACCTGGAGCTTCTGGATCCATTGTGAGGTACACACATTTAATGGGTTTCACTATGAAAAATGGGACATACCTAAATCCATATTCATGAAAAGCATTCAGTACTGTGAGCTGTTTTAGGATTTGGTGCATTTTTACTACATTTTAGAGCTATAGCCTCCACATTTAGTAAATAAATCTAAAAAGAAGCAGAAAAGCACACTGTCTGGAGGAACCAAATATTTAACATTTTTGCCATTCAGTAAACCCACAAACTTATTTTTGAATGATATAAGATGATTTCTGACTAAGCAAATAAAGTAGGACAGAAAACACTTTATAAAAAGCAGAAGTTTTCATTATCTGTGGCTACCAGCATGTGTCTAGCCTCTATCTCCCTTCAAAAGAAGCCCATTCTCTTCTGTCTCTTTCTCCTCATCCTTACTCATTTATTCAGTGCTGAAAAGGCTGTAAAAGCTGAGATACTCAGATAGAAAGAGAAATCCTCATTGAACAGAGTCAACTCAGCCAACCCATGCGTTAATGTCCACTGGACAAGATTAGCAGCTAGCAGAGTTCTGAAGAGCCCTGAAGCTGCTGTGAAGCTGCTGTATTTTAGGCAGGAAAGATCCCTACCAGGCACAGCATCTGTTTGGTATTAAAGCTGTTCAGAGAAACTTCCTTTGAGATGAATGAAGTACATTCAGATCTTAAAGTTTGTGGCTGTTCATCACAAAACAGCTGAACATTTTAAGATACCCATCTTTGACAGTAATCAGCATGGTTCACCAGAAATCCCACAGGACTTTTCCACCCAACATTTTTCCCAGTTGAAACCTACTGTTCCAGCAGCTTTTGCTGTACCTACCACATCCCAGTGTGATGAGAGTGTCTCACTCATGCCACTGTTTTGTTGCTAGAAGGGCAAAAGGACTGATCCGTGTACATCTGTGGCTTTTTGAAGGAGGAGATAACTTAAGTGCAGTGAGGGGGTGGAGGTATCCGAGTACAGCTGGTAAGCTGCTGCTCAGGGAAGGTCAGACATCTGCATTTCAGAAGAAGGGCGCTTACTTACGGAGAAGAGGTTGTTGCTAGAGATGTTTAGAGGGATGAAAATGCAAGTGGCCTCCAGGACCCCAAACCTATTACCACTTCAACCAACCCGAAAAATGTAGATCTTTTTCCTCAGTAATTATAGTAACAATTCTGCTAATTTGCTCAAATACCTTCCCGATAATGATTTCTGTTATGCTCTGTCTCTTTGAGGATGATACTTTGCCATGTAAATTAATGTTTGAGTTCCCTGAAGTATAGCTGCACCACTATCAATATCAAGAGCACTGAATGCTTTAGATGATTTAGAGTGACATCCTCCAGGAAAAGAGCTGTGCTAAAGGAGGAAAATCCTATAGACAACATGCTGCTGCTAAACACAGCAAAATTAATAGAAAGGATGCTCCTTGCCCTTCTCCTTCAGTGACTCACACTGACGTCTTTCCAGAGCAACTAAAAGAAAGATTTTTCCCCAGGAAAGAAGAATTGCAAGGTACTGAGGATTAAGAAAGAACTTCAGTGTCCTGAAGCCAGTATCTTCAACACTGGGAGCTTCTTTAACAAGAGGGCTGAAAAAAAAAAATCATCAAGATAAGAATTCTAAAAAAAATACACCCAGAAGCCTCTAGACCACATGTAGAATGCTGCATCCAGTTTGGGGATCCCCAGTACCAGAAAGACATGGATCAACAGGCACAATTGTAAGGTTTTCATAATTTCAGGTTTGGACTGTTTTTCATCATGAGAACTGCCAAGCAGTCAAACAGGTGTTTGTCAAACAGAAGTTGTGCAGTCTCCATCCTTGGAGGCTTCAAGACCTGACTGGATAAAGCCCTGAGCAATCTGATCTAATCTTGCAGGCCTTGCTTTCAGCAGAATATTGGACTAAAGACTCCAGAGATCCCTTTCAAAGGGAGTTATCTTATGATCCTAGGATACTATTCAATAACTAAAAAGTTCAAAATGGACAGCATCTAAATCTCAAACCTCTTGGAAGATGTCACAAATAGTTCTACAAAATAACAAAGAGCATTAAAAAAAGCATTTCTTGGTTCATGTAAGCACTCTGAACTACCCTGCACTGTATATGTCTGTTTCTTTTTGTTGTTTCCTTTCTTTGTTGTTGTTGTTGTTTGTTTAAAAAAAAAAAAACAAACACACAAAACAGCAATACAGTTGTCTTTAGAATAAATAGTTCAAAGTCATCTGAGCAGAAGATGCAATCATGACAGGGTGATTTAATATCTAGTTCCAAAAATTCTTGTTCTACACATTGAGACTGGCTGAAAGGTGTAAAATAGGTAAATATATATAGCTGGCATTGCGATGCTGGAACAAATTGATGTGGTATTAAGAGTGATCATCAACACACTTCAGAAGTGACCTCCAAACTACTGTTCAAGCATTACTGTTATTTTGGAACTTGGGCAGATTCAACCTGGAACTTTATAACTCCTTTTACTTAGAGTTTCTCAGGGGCAAAACTGTAATTAATGATGTCTCTACTATCAAATCTGGGTAAAACATCTATAGATAAAAAATCAGAACAAGAAAAATGAGAAGAAAATACATGCAAATATATAGATGTTCTCTTGAGTTGCAAATAAAATTTCAGAGATACAATTTATTTCCACTTGGATTCCCTCAATAAAAATTGCCAAAATTTCTCAGATTTATTGCAAGAGAACTGCATAACCTTTAGTTGTTGTCAAATTTCTTATTAATTACTAACATAAGCACTAGTAAAATTCATGAGTGATATTAGCAGGTCATAATAGAGAAATCTACAAGGATGTATTGGATGTGTTGGAAATTTGGGTAAAACAACTTGATGCTAACCTGAAAAAAATATGGAAATTGATAAAGGTATGAAATAATCCTGAAATCAACTTCTGCAGAAGAGCAGAAACTAGGACAGCAATCTTCATATGTTTAAAATGCAGAGAAAATCAGATGCAGATTGCTAGCTATGGAAACAAGGACTGATGATTAAAGCAGATCTACCATGTCATCAAACATGCAGGTAATGCCTGCACCGTATAACACTAGTAAGACTGCACTAAGAACATGCCTTTGTATTTCAGTTTCACCTTAGCAGAAAGGAATTGGGAGCATGTAGAAAGCAACTTTTGTAAGAGAAAGAGAAGGGCTTTTCGTAAAGGCAAAAAAAAAAAAAAAGTATGAAACACAAAACACGCAAAGAAATTTAGCCCTATTGTATACTTGGAGAAGGAATGTCGCATGGGATGAAATAAAAGGGAAGACCTTTATCCCAAAAGCTTTCAGCTAGTAAAACTTGTTAGACTAAAAAACTATCCTACCGTCTTCAAATTACTTAGGACAGATGAAAGGAATGCAGACACAAAAATAAAATATACACCAGGGATAAATTCTGCATTGATAAAAAGACAATTCAGTATCTGTGAGTGAAAACTGAATACAACCCATCTGTTTTGGCTCCCTCACTTCCTCAAACATGCATTTATCTGTTGAGTACCAGAGAAAATAAATTCCAGTCATATTTTAAGCCCATATATCCAAAATCTAAATGAAGTGCTTACAAGTATTGGCATTTCAAGTATCCTGAACAGGAATTCAAATGAAACTGAAGAGCTCAGAAAAACAGGTGCGGGAAGATCACCCTTGTGGCAGCTTGTCTTGTAACTCATTCATTACTAGGTCATTGTCTATGGGTAGCTACCCAATGTCTGCAAAGAGAAATACCTCTGATTATATGGCAATACAAATGGTGGAAAATCTTCGTAAAGCTGTTAAGAAAGTCATGTTTTACTATTCGTATACAGTTCTACTGTCCTTGTTGATAACTGAAGAGACTTCTCAGCAAATACCATATAACATACATATCACTACTTGCTATTTTCTCTGATAACATGTTTAGCTTGTCATATTAGCCATCTACATCTCACTTTAGAGAAATGCTGATTTTTACAAAACAACAACAACCTGACAAGATTTTAGAGGATGACATTTATTCATTGAACATCATGCCATAGCATGTCTTCTCTCAGCTTGTGCAGATTTTTTTTAAGACTCACTTTTCATTTTGCACTCATACATAAATGAAGATTTCTTTCCCCTATGCACACATGGGAGTGTTTCTAATCAGAAAACATATTTTTTAATTTGGACAAGAAAGGTACATGCTATCATTAATCATTTGATTTTATTTTTCTTTGGCAGGCATGATCCTGATACATATAAAAAGTTGTCAGTTCTGATAAAAAATCACTGAAAGATGATTATTCTTCATCATTTGGAAAGTTTACTAACGTGTTTTTTTAAATGATCTGTTTTAAAGGTTCAAGCTTAATTTATTACATTGCCATTTTGCATCCATGTTTTATTACTTCCTGTATGGTATACAGCATCGATTTAGTATTTGAAAGATTTTATGACTGTACTATCACAGACATAATTTTAATATAATTTATTCATTTTTACTGTCCAGGTTATGTCCTCAGATACCTATTGTACATTGATATAAAAGTGGATTTTTTTTTACATAATTCCAAAGTTCACTAAAATTCACTAATAGCAGTTAAAATAATCATTTTAAAAAATAAAAATAATAATAATATTGGTTTACTGTGGTGATTTCACAATTGAACACCAAAAATTGGAGAAAGTTGAATCCAGGTAGCTCCCCATAAGCATTCAATGTATATTACAAATCTTAGTGCTGTTATGTGATATTGCACAGGATTTTTCACAGGATCCTGAATGGTAGATAAGCTATTGTTCAGTAGATCCTGAGCTGATATTTTTACCCCTAACTCCTTTACCTGTTTTTGCCACTCCTATGACTCCCACCACACACAGAAAGCTGCTCAGACTGCCAGAGTGTAGCATTCATCTCCTGTATGGTTGTGATTGATCCCAGTGGGCAGCAAAGTACCACACAGTTGTTTGTTCACCCCCAACAACCCAATGGGATGGGGGAGAGAATCAGAAAAAGGAAAAAACAACAACGAAAAGGCTCATGGGTTCAGATAAAGAGAGTTTAATAGGACAGAAGAGGAAGAGAAAATACAGAAATCAAGTGATGCACAACACAATTGCTCACCACCCACTGACTGATGCCCAGCCTGTCCCTGAGCAGTGTCCCCCCTATCACCCTCATCAACTCCCCCATTTTTGTTGCTGAGCGTGCCACCGGGCGGTGTGGGACACCTGGGCCAGCTGGCCTGGCTGTGTCCCCTCCAGCTCCTGGGGCACCCCCGGCCTCTTTTCTGGTAGGACAGCACGAGGAGCTGTAAGCACTACTCAGCACCAACTAAAACAGCTGTGTGTCATCAGAATTATTCTCATCCTAAATCCAAAACACAGCACCATACTAGCTACTACAAAGAAAATTAACTCTATCCCAGCCAACACCAGGACATGTATGCAAATAAGTTCAAGTCTTGTGCTTCAGGTTTGCAGCTCATCTTCCAGCTGCATTTGCTCTTTTTAATGAAATTGATACCTAATGCAAATGCATTCTCTCTTCACCTACCATCTCTGGAGAATCTCTTTCTTCTCTTTGCGAAAGTCTTGCTTTTCTGTACCTTGGAAAGCAAGTGAAGCTCTGAAAGGCCCATGCAAAGTACATGGACCTTTGCTCTCTATCTCCTTGATGACAAGCCTCCTGAATGATGATTCATTCTGTTATTTAACTCACTACTTAAACTCCTTCTACTTTGTGAATTTGGTGGGATGACAGCCAGACCTAACAGTTAAAATGAGATTAAAAAAAAAAAAAAAGTTTGATATTCTTACATTACTGTAGCTCATTCCTTGTGTAATATTAGAAAAAAAAGTAGAAAAATTACTCCCATTGAAATGAACTCTAAGATCATCAAGTCCAACCTTTAACCTAGTACTAAAGTTCGCCACTAAACCATGGTTCTACATCTACACCTTTCTAAAAGACCTCCATGGATGGTGACTCCACCACTTCCGTGGGCAGCTTGTTCCAATGCTGCACAACCCTTTCAGTGAAGAAATTTCTCCTAATATCCAACCTCCCCTGGCACAACTTGAGGCTATTCCCACTCATCTCATCACTTGGTGCTTGGGAGAAGAGCCCAATCCCCACCTTGCTGCAACCCCCTTTAATATAAAGTACAGTAAGTTCTCCCCTGAACCTTCCATTCTCCAAGCTAAACAACCCCAGCTCCCTCAGCTGCTCCTCATAAGACTTATTTTCTAGACCCTTCACTAGCTTCACTGCCCTTCTTTCAGCTTTCCCTCTAATCCTAACTTGATTTAGGTTTTGCTGCTTCGGACCCGGCCAGCATCCCAACCATCTTAATCCGGATCACAGTGAACTGTTCATCATTTGTTTTGAGTGACATTTTACTTATTTATCTACTGCAGAGAAAGAATGCTAGCACAGTGAATTCAACCTTACATCTCAAAGACTGTAAAATGTTTTACCAAATTACTTCAGATCCCTAAATTCAGGTGCATTTCTTTTCTGTTTAAAGCTACCAGGACAGAGAAAGCAGCACTAGAAAAGCCAGACAGAGAGGACGTAACCACTGGAGAGGACACAGTACAACCAGGCAGGAAGACTAACACACAGCTACACTAATCCTAGATCTACACCTTGACTATTGGAGGTGCACAAAGCCAATAAAGGAGGATGAGAAATATACACATACATATATATGTATCTCCAGATCCAACACGAAACATGCTTGAAGATGGAATAAACAAAAATGATCTCCAGTTACTGCAGGAATTCAGATTTCTACCCTGTTAATTTTTATATATCAGCAGCTCCCTTTATTTATCTGAATTTCACATTAGTATATAATTTGGAGTGGAACTTTGTTTATTTGGCCTATGCTAAACACTAAATAAATGCACAATATTACACTACTGCTAGTTACTCAGCTGCCCAGTGCATTCAAATAACTGCGACCAAGAGAGCTCTGCTTCTTTCTTTTCGATTTACAGAGACAGGAGCCACCACTCCTTCTAAGTGCAGTCCTCATTAAAAATCAGCCATATTTTTGTCTTTCTGACAACAGCTATAATATACTCTAGCCAAAGCTACCCTCTGAAACCACTTGGAAGCAGAAGTCAGAGGAAAAACAAAACTAAATAATAAAAAAAAACATAAACAACAATTGATCTAACAAACCCACAGCTTTATACACAGATCACAGTTTCTACAAAATACACCACTCTTGGAACTAATCCTGCTCCTTCCAGTAGCATCAGAAAGATCTTAAAGTAGAAGCTGGTCCAACCTGGGAGTACTGTAACTATGACTGCTGAGCATGTGTGAGAGAGAATGATAAGGCTCAGGTGTATAAGCATATATAAATTCACTGACTGCACTGCAGTTCTTGGTAGCGTTTTAAATCACATGTGATGGCTTTTTTGGCACGTGATACAAAAAGAAAGCACAAAAATACAACTAAAATGTCCAGATAAAAGAAATTACATGTATTTTCTAGACCAAAATATGGTTCTCTCAGCTTTGTTTGAATGCAGAAGAACAATGCATGAAAGCCTTCAAATCTGTTGTTAAACAAACATCTGGTTGCTGGATTCTGCTGGGGCTTAAGCAATGCTAAGAACTACTTCCTGTAGAGAAATACATTTTTATACTAAACAAGGTGGCATCTAAATGCTTCAAGATTCTCCTGAGACATGGTATCAACGAGTGTAGGATTTTTGAATAACAATTTTGGACTTGAATACCTAAAATAGACCTTAAGGATGACTAAAGCACCTAAATCCTATACTAGTTCTAGCTTTCAGTCTCACCCGTTGCCAATGAAATTTAGATGAAGTCAGTCAAACTCTGAAGAGAGTAATAAATATTTTTCAGAATAAGGCCCTATGCAGTTTTTTAATAAGCAATAAATATGCAGTAGATATGGTACTTACAGAGTGCACTTTTTTCAATATTAAATATATTGCCATCCTCTTCACTGTTTCACTGGCTTCAGTTGTCTGGCTGGATCTGACCCTATTTAAGTGGAAAGCTTCATTTCATTCATTTATGTTTTTATCCACACAGGTTCGATTTAAAAACAATTAACATCAAAAAAATAGTGCTGGTGGAAGAGGAGATGCATACACCAAATGTTTCTACGCACTTCTTTGCAATGCTGCTGACTGCTTTGAGCTAATTATTACACATACCAGTTTAAGTCCATGCATACGCCATTTAGATCACATCTTCCCTCTGCATAATCTTAAGAATGGGAAAAGTATTTGCTTTCACAGCAAATACACGGGCATACACAGTCCCAAAACAGCATGGTTGGGCCCTTCACGAAATGCGTTACACTAGAAATGTACTAGAAACTTCCCCAAAAGGAAGCTGCACTGTTTGGAAGTGATACCTCTCAGAGTTAATGTGTGTCATCATTATCCTTCTTAAGTAGTCTCTGCAGATTTAGTGGGGACAATGATGTGTATCTTCTGTCACTGTTTCTTCTCCATTTACAGAGTAGTTTTGACAGAATTTACAGGAAAGGTCAAATTATGTCCCCAAATGGAGTCCAAGGAGTTTTCATTATCTCTGGTCATCTCTACAGTGGGGAAGATTTAGGATGCAACTATTTTTCTCCTTGATGACAGTATAAGAAAGAACAGCAGTGGAAAAGATAGGAGCAGCAGAACTTGAGGGAAGGTAATTATTCTAGGACCTATCTCATCCTCATATACTGGATAATTTTCACTTTGATTCTTATAATATTTTATTTCATCTTTTTGCTCCTGATGAATTCAGCAGAGAAAAAATAAAGCCAGCTATAGAGATCAGCATTAGGTCTGATTCCCTTATACTCAAAGGTGTTACTGGGAGAAGCCAATGTTCAGTCTCAGAAACAATATTAACATTGTTCATCTGTTAAGGCTCGCTTTTAAGTCTTCACCGTTCATTTTTGAAATGCTACATCAGAATTACTACTGAATTACTCATTTATAGAATAATGCTGCTGAAGAAGTAAAACTGCCTATAAATTAACGAAGTAAAAGCTGAATTTACTTAGATTCACTAAAAAAGCAAACAAAGATAAAGAAAAGGCTACAGATCAAACTCTCAAACTCTGCAGATCAGATTTGGCAGGGGAGAAAACAGGCCTTGTAATTATATGATATCAATGCCTAACATCATCCGGATCCTGCAAAAAATGTATGAGACTGCAAGAGAACACACCTGCAAAATATGAGGACACACTTCTCACAGCTTCTAAGGATCATCTAACAGCCCTTGACATAAGTATTCTGACATTATTGAACTGAATTCAGAATAAAATACCTTGAAATTTTACCTGTGCCTTTTGGAGTGAAATACTAATTTCAGTTAATTTTCTGAGAATGCACAAACCATATGTGAACAAGAAAATTTAGGATTAATTGTGAGAGAGAACATCCTCCTGATCAGTTCTGGTCTAGGCTCCTAGGGAAACGGATAAACTGCACCTTTTCCACTGTTTAAAACTAGCTTAATAAAGTACCAGTAAATGTTCTGTAGGAAACAACCCCCCAGCTTCACATGTGATCTACTGCAACTTTCTCATCAAGTGAGCTGTTTGCACTGCCTGTATTAACAAATGCTACGCTTCCCTTGCATAGCTCCATGGTGACAGAAAAAAGCATCAAAAATGATTAAGCAAGGCACTATCATCAATCATTACACAAAGTAAATGAGAGCAATTTACTTATCTTTCATAACAAGAGTAGAAAAAATACAGTAAAGATGGAGGCAAACAACAAGAGTAGTTAACACTGTAGAAGAAATTAATAAAGAAGGATGTTTGTTAAAATAAGGCACTACAACAAACTTAGACCTGAGTCTGACAGCGACGCAAATTTATTTTAACGGTATCTTCAAGAGGTTTTCTGAGGAAAAAGAGTCTTTTGAAAATGTTTAAGTTTCCCAATACATGCACTGTTTCAGCTTCTAGTCCCCGCTGTGGCCATTCTTCCTTTTTGATTTATGCTGTCATATATTTCACCTCAAGTTAGTCCAGAGATTCCTAGATTCAATGAGACTACAGTGTAGATCAGAGAACAGTTTCAAGCCACCATAAGCCACAGTCAAAGGTATACAAACAGAGAAAAAAAAAGACAGGGTCATCCCTACAGCTCCCATTCCACCCCCTACCACTCAAAGGCTGCCATGTACGTGGCAGATTCAACAGAACATCTTTCTCATGAGCCTTACCACAAAACACGTTCTTTGGCAGAAGCTGCCCAAAGCTCTGTTGTGCCAAACTAAAATAACAGCAAACACCAAAGGAATTACAAATTCACTGTTAATGTAGAAGCCAGAAACTTGTTCTGGGTTTTGTCTGATGGCGGCGGGAAAGACAATTTGAGCCCAAATCATGGAAAAATAAAACACTCAGATGTTGTTCTGACTTTCAGAATAGTATTATTTTAGTGACCCTTAATGCAGACTATTAATGCTTTTTCTCGCTCCACTAATATTTGAGATTTCTTTCTTTTTTTTAGGATAAAAGATGAAGAAAACAAAACAAAACAAAACAAACAAACAACAGAAAAACCCACTAGCCCTACAGGGGACCCACCCTTTGTGAACAGGACATCATGCCTCACAGCATGGAGAAGAGTGACTCCTGTAGGATACCATATTGCCTCCAATTCCCATCAGCTCCCAAAGGGTGTAGCACTTTACACATTTGAGCCTAAAATGATTTAAATCCTGTCTCAGCATAACTTCCTTTAACATTCTTTAATACAGGAATTGAAATATCAGCTTTACAAGAGAGAAATGTTACATACAATCTCATTTTATGAAATCCTATCTTTTTAATCAAAGCACAGTTCACAACTGAGAGCTTTATAAAATGTTATTATGTTTCATTTTTACAGTTTTTTATGAAATATACATTCATTTTAATGGCCAAATCTTTCAGTTACTTTCATATGCTGTGTTAGGTAATGCAAGTTTGCATTAATCTCATTGACAGCTCTTTCATGTCTCTCTCTAGAGACTATACAAAACTCCCTGTGAAGGAATAATAGTCACGACTGCTAGGAAGTTTTATTCCACTTTACTTTTGCAGGATGACTTTAGTAAGGAAAACACTTTGTACTCATGTTGTCATCTAAATTAAGGTTATATTTTCATTTGTTTGCATTTCACTTCTCAACTATTTAGTGCTAAAAACCTTTATAGATAAATATTTTAAACACACTCTTTTTCTTTCTTCTTGAAATTTGTAATGCCACTAAAGATGAATGTCAGCAGTCAATGCTTCAGTCGTGAGCAACAGATGAAGCAGATTTCAATGCATACTTAGTCTTCAGAAAAGCAAAAGACAATAAATTTAATTTATGAGGCATCACCTGCAGTGTAGTCAAATATTTATGTCCAATGTTTTGTTTACCTGAGTTTTATGGAAGAATACTATATGATGGATGTAATGGTTTAAATAACCTTTGTTTTTTCAATTCCATAAAAACTAAATCTGTCTCTACCTATATAAATTATACAAATTTATGATGAATCCACGGGACAACAATCTTTTCAGGTCACTCCACTCATAATTACAACTAATTAAAATGTGCCAAAGAAAGGATAGAAATTTATCACTGCTCATTAAACCTGTAAAGACTGTGTTAATTAGATGTCAGACTCAGTAATTCACATAAATGTTTGCTGCCACTCTAAACATAGTGAAAAAATAAATGCATTTATAGACAACGATGCAAAAAAAGGAGGCACTGTTGAATTAAAAGGGTTAAAGCTTTCTATACAAATCTCATACTTTATCTATGTTCTATTTACCTTGTTAATAGTGTGAATGAATTGCCCATTGCTGTTTTTCCTCAAACTTAAATGCGCCTTTGATGAAAGAAGGTGATGCCACAACACTTTTCATAAAATTATATTTTCAAGTGTTGCTTACATACGTTATGACACATTAATTTACAAGAGTTAACTGAAAAACAATATTTACTAACATTTATCACTCTATAGCACTGTTTATGTTCTTACTCAAGAACAGCATACTTATATTATCACCCACAGCAACCAGTAAGGGGTTCCACTGTGTTCCCTGAAACTTACAGCCATAGCTTCCAGACCTTCAATTGCATTCTCACGTAACATCTCATAGGTCAAACAATTTTAGTATGGGGCACTGTACATATTGATTAACTTGAAAGCAAGACATCAATTCAAGACAACTGATAAATCAGCGTGTAGTAACATAAATCATGTTCTTTACAGATTGGCTGCATGTACAGGTAATAATTATAGCTTCACTAGTCTCTTCCTAAGGCCTTTCATCATGGGGAAGAGGAATTGATGGTGGTACCAACAGAATTTCCACTTGTGTTTGTAGAGACAAAAAAAAATTAGAAAGTTTTGAGATGCCTCAAATTTCAGTACCATAAAATTGAATAGCATGCTATACATTAAAGAGAAATGAATAAGTTGTTGTACATTTTAAACACTGAAGCTACGATTTGTATTGACGTTTTTTGAGATCTATTCATCGAAATCCCTACAAGCAGGTGTTATTAAAAAAGAAGAGACCTACTACTCTGTGGAAAGAGTCAGGAACCTGTTCACCTGTGTTTACTGCTTTGAAACCTGACTCAGAGTGATGTCACACACCTCTGGCTACAGCCATTTCTCTAAGCTCCAGAACAGCTAGATTTTTTTTTTGTGGGAAAAGACAAGACCATGTTCATGGATAACTGGCTGTACAGAAGCACTACATTGAAACCAACTTGAAATTTTCTTATGAAGGCTAATTTTTAATTAAACTTCCTAAGAGTTTGCTTCCGAGTCAAAACAGTCTATATATAACAAAGCTAAAATTAAGAGAATAACTATCCAGTCAACTAGAATAATAAAGGAATTAAGTATTTATTAATCATTCATTCCTTACTTAAAAGATCAGAAAAAAATAACAAAAAAAAAAGGAGTATTCGTCAGATACTCTGGACATCAGACAAATGGAAGAGGGATATTTCAGGACGTTTTAGCTGTTTCCAAAACTATTTTTTTTTCTAAATTTTCATCTGGACAGCCTCAATTTTATAATTGCATTTACATGAACAGTTGTTTGCACCTGTGAGTCTGCAAAGGCTCCTCGGGCAAGTGTCTACTTGAGTGGATCCATAGTACTATAAAAGTAGGTTCAACCTCTAAAATTTTAGATGCTTTATCTACTGTTTGCAAATAAGAGCTCCATTACTGCCCTGCTTCTTACATATAGTCTAACATATAGGCCTGTGTTAAGACAGTAGAGACTAATAATTTGACTGCAGAAACAAGATTCACCCCTCTTCCCCCCCCAAAACAAACAAACAAACAAACATTAAGCTGCTGCCTACTGTCCTGCCACTCATAACTCGAATCCTCACTGTACTGTGTTAGGATATCCAAGAAAAGCAAAACCTTATTTGCTAGAAAAGTCAATACCTTTCCCAAGACAAAAACAAACAAACAAAACCAAAACACAATACAGCTAGCCGTTACCAAAATAAATAAATAAATATCCATGCTACCTTCTGTGAAGTTCTACAAAGAACTACTTGAAGAATGAGAATCCAACTTCTAAATAACAAGTGTTTGCTCTTTACACAGATCTTGCCTACACCTGCTCCAAACTCTACCTGGAGCCAACTCCTCCAGCCAACTTCTTATCCAAAGCAATGGCTGTGATTGTGACAACTCAATATATTACTAAGAGCCTAAACAGCTAGTATACTGTCCTGATTTTATTTAAACTTGTATGAAAATTTGATATGAGATCCAAAAAGACAGACAACCCTGAGGCACACATATTTGAGTCACTGTCCTCTCACTAATCTGATAAAATAGACACTGAGTTCTCTTGCTTATGGATGTGTTTCTTTATTTACTGTGTTTGGTTCCTCTGACTCCAGCCAGAATAACTATCTAGCAGAACAGTGAATATTCAAGATCAAGAATGTATATGTTACCAATGAACAGATTTAGAAAGCACCATCCTATACTGAAATCATCAGGTAAAGATGCTTTATTCAGCATGAAACACCTAACACCAACCTGGACAGTTTTTATGAGCCTCCTGTATTGTAGGTCTTGCCATGTTTTTTTTTTTTGTTGTTTGCTTGTTTGCTTTGTTACATGCTATTGTTGGCATTTCTTTCCACTCATATTGTCTTATTTTATCTACTAAATCTGTAGCCCACAACTCCTCTACAAAATCTGTGCTGTGCCTGTGACAGATCCTTTTTTGAGTTGATTGTAGTTGGCTGGTTGTGAGAGGCAAAGCACCCACAGATGTCAGCTGCTGTTCTATCACACTTACTGAGACAATTGGTTAAATTTGGAATAGACAGTGAAAATTACTCCAAGAATACCTCTAAGAACAAGGATAGAAAAACATGAAAATATTATTTTAGATGTGAGTGCACAAGGTTCTATCACAACAGTGACAAAAATCATGTCAGTAATCAGTCAGACAGACAGTTCTCATTGTCTGTCATGGTCTCTACATTTCTAAACCAAAGGAGAGATTATACCAATAACTGAACCTCATTAACATTGCTACACTGTGAAAGTCAATGAAAGTAGCCCTTGGTGTAATGATCATCACTCAGAGCTCGTGAGAGTTGACAAAAGCATTAGCCAGACATACCTTCCAGCACTTGACTGTGAAGACACTAATGAAGATACAGGTGAGTTCTCATGGAGTTTGCTCTCAAATATCATTTCCATTATGGAAGTGAAAAAGCAATAGCGATAACATTCCTTCTGATGCTTTCGTCTATACCTTAATAATAAAGAATTTTACAGCCTGTGTCAATCATGATATGTAACATAAAAGGATAACTTTTTAATTTTATCATATAACTAAACTTCTACCAACTGACGCTACGGTATTGCAGGTATGATAACCACAGAAAGCATGTGTACCTTGTAAAATGTTACTACAACAACATAAATAGTACATGCCATCCTGGCCGATGTGAATATTGTAAAACAAAAAAGATATATCATAAGGGCAGAATAAAATGCTAGTGCTCACACACGGTAGACTAAAATAATTGAGGAAAAAAAGAAAAAGCTATGTGAATTGCATTATGATTAAATTGTTTTAAATTCTGTGAGATATTCTTATATTATGTTTCTGACATATTTTATAAAAATCATATGTGGTAAGCTAAACACAGGATGACATGGTCCTCCACATTTATCAGCCACTTGGGAAACAAAGACAAATACTGTAAGTCCTTATCTGCTCTAGCCTGATAGAGGCAGGATAGAGGAAGTGGCCAAATCAAACAAAGATACTTCTATGGTGGGGGAAAAGAAGAGGGCGGGACAATCCAACATAAAAGTGGACAGTGCAAACATTAAACATGGGGGACTAAAACTTCTGTTACCGAAATTGAAGGGTACTTGCTTTTAAATCTGCTGCAAACTCTGAATGTTATGTAGTTTAGACAGTTACTGAAATGTTGATCTATAAAACCACATTCCAGGAAAAAGCTTATGCCCACGTTGCTTATAAATACTTAAGTGAACATATACATTGGAGATCATCACTCAGAGCTCCAAACAGGATTGTTAAACCTTATGTAACAGCAGCAAATTGGAAGGCCAAATGTATGCCAGAGGAGCGAAGGATAAGAAGAAGTTTGCAGTTAAAAACACAAAAACAAAACTACAGGGGGTCTGAAAGTACTGGAAATTTGTCCTTGAGTACTTTGCCTTTGATGACATTTTTTAAGTTTTGCTAGATTTTCTTCCTTTTCTTTCAAAAGCCTTCTGATCCCCTGAGTTGGTGAAATTTGAGAAAAATAGTTGACTTCCAGGCTTTTTGTCTTTTTAGTCAGAAGTCTCACACTAGTGAAAAAAACATTTTTTAAACTTTTCTTTTCACTAGAAGTATTCTATTACCCGATACCTCTTGCTCACATCTGTTTGTGATCTCTCAGCTTTTTAATGTAGTACTTTACTAAACAGGCACGCAAGGACCTCTAGAAGCCTCTTGCTCAGCCTTCCTGTAAAGAGAGATCATTTATTATGATCTCTAATATGACACTTCTTGTGTAGCACTGCTTCTGTATGCAAAAACAAGCCTGTGCCTTGTAAAAAGTTTTTTTTTTTTAATTTTTTACTTTTAACTGTGATAATAATCTGTGAGATAAAAAGAATAAATAACAAAAAACATAAGACTAAAACTAAGCTCTGCTCCTGGAGAACAAGGAGGTGTGCAGACATTGCTTCAAACCTTAAAACTTTTTATACTACATATTTGTTTTTTTAAAACTGAGCCAATAAATCAGTGGTAGGGTTGTTGTTGTTGTTTCTTTTTTTTTTTTTTTTTCAGTACTGTAGGTATAATCCTTTGCCCTGCTTAGTAAGAAAAATAAATTTTCATCATTTCATGAGAATACTTGAGCTTTATAAAGTGACTATTCATTATTATTTTCCCAGGTTGAAAGATTTACATACAAAGCCACTTTCAGTTAATATTTGCCTTTACTATGCTTTAACTAATGTAATATAGTAGGCTACATTAAAAACAACAACAAAAGCAAAATACCCACACTACAGGAATTCAGTGCTCTGCAGTCTGACTGTACAGAAAATATAAATTATGTATCCAGACATGATGCCGTATATGTCCTCTTATAACTAACATGCTGGGATCTCCAGCAGAATTGCAGCAATCAGCCTGTGACTGTTCAGGTGTCCTTACCCTGGGCTGTGGTTCAGATGCCCACACATGAAGCCAGTGACACTTGAGGTGTCAGGGATATGCTGCCTGTTCTCTCACCGCTCTCTGCAGGGCTGTGGGTCCCCCATAACTGCAGCATTTTACATTCCAGCCCCATGCAGATGTTTCTGGAGCTGGTAAGACTGGCTCCCTACACATTCTGCATGGAAATTATGGGCGTGTGCTCTGTAGAGGGCATGCAGCACTACAAGGAAACACAATCTGTTCTGCATTTGCTGGATGGCTGCTCTGCATACGCAGTACACCTAACACTATCAGGATATAGCAGGCCTTTGGATAAGTTCAGGCTTTGCATATGTAGTCTAACTTACATGCACAGATAGTTCATCTGATGATTTTTGATATAATTCATCTTATGGAACATGGCTTTACTAGATACGGCCATAATATCTAGCATTTCCAGCTAAGCCATAGCCTGGCTGATGCCATAAAGTCTATTAATGCTACCAGACATACCAAATATTTCAAGAACTTTAGGACAACATTTCTAGGTGGGGGGGGGGGGGGGGGGGGGGGGGCGGAAAAGAACATCCACAAGAATTGCATAACACAGCCCAGATACCAGGGGTCAGAGAAATCTAATGGGAAGCCGTATTATTTAGGTATTTTTCTTAGTACCCAAAAGAACTAGAAAAATATAGCTGTTTTACACCTTCTCCTTAAAGCACATCTCTTCTGTGATTCTTCCTTCACTATGAAGGGAAGAAATAGATTCTTCACTATGGAGAGATTAAGCTTCACCTCACTGAAATAGTGACATTTGTGCTTAAGGCTCCAATCAAATACCAAATGCTACTCTGCACTACAGATTAGAAAGCCCCTGCAAGATGAAGGCTGCAGATATTTACTAAAGGTCAAGAAGCAGAAAGAGTTGGTTGTGCCTTTTTTTTTTTTTTTTTTTTTTTCTCTCCCAGCAGAGGACATCTTGCCTCTGAGATGTGTTTGATTCAGTCTCTCACGCAGCCCTACACCTTCCCAAAAAGTTCTGGCTTTATTACATTGTATTGTTTATGAAGTGGATAAATGGAAGGTACAGAAATTACATAAAAATATAGTTGAACGTTGTTACCCCTACCTGTCCTAACTGCATAAAACTGGAGCCAGTGTTCCTGTCTTTCACTTAAAATACGCCAAGTCTAACAAAGTTCTAAAGCTATGCTCTTTTTCATTTAACAAAAGCTAAGGCCAATGAATATTTATATATACTGGGCTTTTTTTTTTTTTTTAAAAAACCTACTGCAGACCAATATCATTTTGTAACTGAATCATGGAGTGTAAATATTTAACAAATATTTCAAATGAATTAAGCAGTTTGGGAACATATTGGTTCTATTTCCTACGAAAAAGAGGTCCAACTTAAATGTAATTTTTTTTTTTCTATGTATAACTTTCACATGTGTTTTCAACTTCTCTACTAATATTTCAAAAATAATGCTCTTTATTTTTCAAGTGATATATGTTTTCTTTCCCTTACCCTTTTGTTTGAATACCAAAAATACTACTAGTAAAACAGTATTTAGTTATGTTACATAGTAAAACCAAATCATAAATTACACAGTTGTAGAATTTTATAAAATATGCATTTTCATTAAATTCTGGCTTCTGCTTAGCTTTTTGTTTAAACCATAAGTGTATAATAAGCTTTTGCAATCAAGTGGACTGAAAATTTTTGATTATTATATTACAAACTAGTGTTTGACTACTTTTTCTCTAACACTTCAAAGCATGTATTGAGAGAATTCTATGAGTTAGGTATCATGATTAAAAATTGTTCAACTACTTCAAGCCTATGGTGCAAAAATATCCTATGAAAAATTCTACCTTGTCAAGGTTATATATCTGATAAAATAAAACCTGAGAGCTTCTTGTCCTTTCAAAAAAATATTATTTTTCTATCAACATTTTTAATATTTTTGAGTCTAGTCTGAGATGAGTAAAACTATCATTTCTTCAGTACTAACAACTTGTTTGTATGAATACTTATATCAGGAAAACATTACATTTAAAATTTAGTACTCTGACTATAATAACAAGCCTTTAAATTTGCAAAAACATTGCGTTTCATTGTACGATTCAAATTACACTAGCACAGTGAAAAGGTAATCATGTACTTAGAAGTAATAGGAAATACACCTTTCTGAAGAAGGGTTTTATCTTCCACATTTGAAAGTCTTTTTCGGTTTTCTGACTAAGGAAGCATATATATACACTAGTTAAGAGATGCCATAATCAACTTTTAAACAGATACTATAATAATTCAGGCCCAAGATTAGGTCAGATAAAGCTGTGTTTTTACAGGCCATTTATCAGTTCCCCTGATTTATTATAAAATAACCTTGAAGAGTGCAAGTACATGATTTTCACATGGTGGATGTGCACAAAACACATTGGGTCGTTTGTCTAAGTGTACATTTGGAATGCAAGAATTGCCCACAGAGGAGGAATGAACTTCCTTTGTAAGGATGGCACATTGCAAGCCTGTAGCAGAAAAAGTACTCATAGATTTGGCTGTATTACAATATAAACTCATATATATATCCCAAATACCATTGCCACAGAGATGTAGAAAAGCCAGGAAAATGGCATCTTCATACTACTTCCTCTAGTAGGGAGTTGCATCCTATTTTCTCTGACTTCATTTGAAATCACATTTTTCATGTACACATCCTTGAAAAGGTCTGAGGATTTGAGCAGGTGGAAAGAGGAAACTTGGATGAAAAACCCAGAGACCAGAAAAAGGGCAGGAATTTCTCCATAACCTAGGAGGGTCTAAGAATTTACATTTGGGATGAAGATTTAATTTAATGCAGGCATAACCCTGCTCTGGCAGATCTGTGTCATACATTTCTTTAATTCTTTATGTGGAACCTTAAGCATGCTTTGGTTTAAAAAACAGTAACACAGTGCTATTTTAAATTACTCTCGGAAGGATAACAGGTTGTTCAGTTAAAACTTTATGTTAAGGAATTGGCTATTTTCCAATGTTTCTTGTTGTACAAGACCCAAACTTACCTATAGAGGTACAGCCAAAATGGCCCCTTTATGGGTTATTATTCAAGCTGATGTGCTCAATACTACTAACAAAGATGGAATGTTAAGCCTAAAAAAAATGCCCACATTCTGTGGTTTTCTCAACTGATTAATTTCTCTTTATTTCTGAATGGATCATCTCCCCCAAGAAATCAAAAATCACTACCCCCCAACTGTTTTATGAATTAAGAAATGGGGAATATTTGCATCAGTAGCAATTAAGACTAACCTTGATTAAATATTATTATTCCTGGAACAGATACTGCTGACTGGCATCCTTAAAGGATACTGGGAAGATGACACAACTTCATTATGGAGAAAAATCTGTAAAATGAAATTCCTTACTATTGCTTTCTAACAGCTGTACACTTATCAGGACAGGTGGGCAACAATCTTGCCAAAATCTAATTTGTGCTTTCACTAAGGAAATGAAAAATTTTCATTACCAATAGCATTATTCCGAAGGTACAAGTCTCACAATGCCAAACAGATGACTAAGCAGACACCATTTATCTTAATTAAAGTTCATCTTAATCAAGGTACTGCCTGTGAGGTATAATGCTACTTAAAACTAAAATTCTTAGCATAGCTGCATGGTTCCCAGAGGGAACATCCATCAAGAATGAACATATAGCTGCAGCTTAGTTCTGTTAAAAAGGTAAAGAAACAAAACAAAACACAGCAACAATTACTGAGAGTTAGTCTGTTATCTGTTGCTGAAATCATGCAAAGACCAACTTCAATACATTGCAAAGGCATTTTTGTCCTTGGTAATATGCATCCTGCATATTTTCTTCAAAAGCGTATGCCTTTCCTAACTATGTATTGTTAATTAAGTAGAATTATTGATGAAGATTTTAGTAAAACTAGCATTTCCTAAAAGTATTTTTTTTATTTCTTCTACATTCCTGTAGACCCATTCTCTAAAGTAAAACCCTTCTGTTCCTTCAAATAAACAGGCACCAAGGTCATTCTGGAAGACAACACATTTCGTTTTGTTTTAGAAAGCACCCTCTTTCATTGGCTCAATTTTGAATCCATAAATGACCCATCTCTAACTTCAAAAGTTATGAATCCTGTATCGAGAAAAGGCATTTTTGATCATTAGTTGATCCTTTTTCAGAAGGATGAAAAAACACACCTTGCTTTATTCAAGAAAAGTTTCAGAACATCAGCTGCATATTAAGGTTGGAACAGGCAAGGGAAAATATTATTTTTAATTCTAACTATGAAATTATATTTTTGCCTTTATTCCAGAAACCAACGCATACTACGGTTCAGCTGTATGTGTATACGTCCTGTCCAATGAACTGGATAACTCAGCCCATGGAAAGAGCCATTCCTGACTGCATGAGAAATCATTAAATACATTCAATTCAGTTCAAGGATGCAATGACTGAAGTGTGTATATAACAAACTCCAGAGCGCTATTCTTTTAAGTAGCTTATCTCTCTAAATTGGGAAAAAATAAGAAGGGATGTCAGAGAAGCCTTTGTTTTTATGAACAGCAGCAGTTGGTTATTCACAAATAAGGATTTCAGCAAAAAGCCTGACTGAATCCCAGAGTTAATAATAAAATAAGCTGGTAAGGAAACTAGAGCAAGACAACTTCTACAAGGGCTAAAATTCTAAAATAAAAAGCAAATAAGATAGTCATCTCAACACTATCTACAAGCAGTGATGTCAATAGAAAGATGATAATCCAAAAGTAGCTGCACTTCCAACAGAACATTTGGATGCTTTTAATGGTTTTTAAATTTCCCATTAGTTAAAAACTGGGACAAACGACAAAACCATTACAAAAATGTGAGCACCATCCCACTGTCCACTAAGCTGAAGGTACAAAACTCAATGCGATTAAAAAAAAAAAAGTGGGCATTACTGTCCATAAATAAATAAATGGAAGGCAACTTTCCTGCAATTGGGGAAGACTAACAAGAAATGCTATTGGAAGCTCTGTGATTATGGTCTAGAATAAAGAAAAAAATAACAGTAATGCAGAAAAACAGATTACTGGTGCACGTACAGTCACCCTGAACAGGACACTTAGAATTTGGCCAGAAAAGGAACTTCCTTCCCGAAATGAAACTCTGTGCCTAAGCAAGGCTTAGGTTCTGGTACCACAACTGTTAGTGAAAATATAAAATGCTGAAATGAAAGCAAGCCTACAGCTGAAAGGGATAGACTGTTCCAAGATGGATCAAAATGAACCTGTGAAGTTACACCTGCGGGAATAACAAATTTAAGCTTGTTCCAAACATAGGCCTGCGTAGCCTTCTGCCAATAATGGAGTGAAGAGCTCTCTGTTCTCCCTGTGATTTGCACTGCACTCCTGGCCTTGGGGCTACAATGGGAAGCAAAGACTAATCACACATCAGCCCTAAGCTAGCCTGTTTTCCTTCCAAAAGTGTCTCTTTGAATGATGCACGTCTGGAATTACACTTAAAGTTCTTAGTATTTACTCAGATTTAGCCCCTGATTTCCAGAAAGCAGCTAAGAGAGACAAGAGAAGGCTGTCACAGATCACAGTAATGATCACTTCAGCAATTACAAGTAGCAGTCATTATTATTTCCCATTACTTCCAGCAGAGAGACACTGCCGCAGATATAAAGCCAGCTCAGTATTAATTTGAGAGCAGCAAAGGATTGTTTCGAAACCTGTCATATTCACTGTTTTATTGTTGTTGCTGTTTTTTTTTTTTCTTTCATTTGGACTTCACAGACAAAGTAGTGAAATTAGTGCTTCCCATTGAATCGGCTGCAGTTTTAAAGCTTTAGAAAGAAAAGAGAGCAACCACTGCCAATTAAGGACCAGAAGAGAGATACTAAAAAGAGAGTGTTCATTTTATAGGACTAGAAAAATTAATACAGGGATTATATTTCCAGGGCTTTTATTTCAAGCAGAAAAGAGGAAGACTCAGAGGACAGTACAAATCAGGATAAATATCTATGTTGCATTGACCTGTGAGCATAGCTCTTTTTTGGGGGGGAATTAAATAATCAGTGCGGGAGAGTTTTCTCGTTTTTTGTTTTGCATTGATTTTGTTTGTTTTAATTTATACAAAAGTCCTCAAAACTGAGGGAAATTGCTGTGCTACTAACTACAATCAAATTAGTCAAATGAAAGGGTTGAAATGCGTCATATTTAATTACTGATGTAAAAAGCAAACCCCAATTCATGGAATTATGAATTGTAACATGAAAGCCATGTCAGTGAATCAATAACAATATATCAGGGCAAAATTCTCAGAAAGTCTTCTGAATTAACGTGCCTAGGATGAAACTACATTGACGCTTTTCTGCCCTTCATTATATATTTAAATAAATCACTATTTTTTTGCATGCTTAGTTTATATTAAAAGACATATAACCACTTTTCCCCCCAATGAATTCTTAATGGTTATTGTGCCAAATGAAAATATTCATTTGGAATTTAACTAAATGTAGTAATGTAAAATTACCTATCTTCTCTAAATTAAAAAAATAATAATAATTCATTACTTGAAGACAGCCAAGTAGTTTAATTTTATCTCTCTAGATGTGATAAAATGAGCGTGTAAAAGTAATTCAGTAATCCTGAGAGTTAAGGAAGTTGATTGAACCTTGATTTTTCATGGGAAAGACATCCTTGGTGTTCACTTACACAATGTGAGTTTAATTTCTACAGCTGGTAAGAGCTGCTATTGCTATGGGAAATTGTACATAAAAGAGTTTACAATTTATGTCATCTGTAATTCTTCTGAGGCCTCCATAAATATTGAAGTAGAGCCAAATCTCAGCTTTTTCAGCATTGGAGATGTTACAGACTAAGCAGAAGTACAGTAAGTTCATCAACTTTTTCAACAGAGGAGATGAAAAGATTGTTCTTCTATCTTACTTTCTGTGCAGAGAAGAATGAATCATCCCTATTATTCAATCTGACTCTTTCTATCTGTGCAGTATTGCTGAACTTTTATATGGAGTCTGTTGCCTAGGCAGGGGCTCAGGAAGAACTTAAAGATCTAGAAGCTAAGCATTTTTTTCATGTTTAACAAAGGGATTGCTATGCAATAATAGCCAATAGCAATATGAATCATTACATCTAAAAATAAATTGTAGCAGACTTATTCAGCAGGTTCTCACCTCCTTGAGATCAACTTTACCCTGCAGTGAAATTTGCACCCATTAAATTACTGGCCAGTCCTTCATCCTTAGTAGCGAGACCTGAGGTGATCATCTTGGACTAACGAATGGAATTTCCCTCTTGTTCCCAGGTGCTCTGCAGTGTTCTGCTAACATAAAGCAGTTCTCAGGCAACAGCTCCTAAGCTTCATTTTACATGATAGAGACTGGTAAATGGCAAAAATCACCCTATCAGCCTCAGTGGCTGGAAGTAAAATAGAATTGCTGGATTAAGAGAGTAGTGGAAAGATGCTGGAGTCAGCAATTTCTAGCATCTGTTTTTTGCAATTAATCTCTTTGTTGAACAGAGTACAAAATGGTCTGACACCTTCAATATATGTCCACATGCCTCCATATGCAGATACTCAAACACGCAAACATTCCAAAATCCCAATAGGATTTTCGGTCTCAGAAGCCAGAAGTGAAAATTCGGTTTTCTCAATGCTAAAATGTAAGTGCCATCATCAGTATATGTAAAGCTCAACTAACCTTATTATCCCTTATTAAAATGGAGCAATCAGGTTTGTATGACAGCTTCTCTGCTGAATAAAACTGCAGCATATGCTTTTATTTCCTTCTCAAATTTCCATTAATGGGTGAGAACACTCTCAATCTCCACCTCCCTCAATATTTTTTCCCCATTTTTCCAGAAGCACAAGTGAGCCATACAGAGCAGTAAATTCTAAACTTGTCTTCATTCCCCACCTTTCAACAAATGCATTAATCCTTGCCCCCACTTTCTTTGTATCGAAAGCAATGTTGAAAGTGTTCACAATGCTTAACACAAAGGCTTTAATTAGACATCCTCTCTAAGTGTTAAAATCAATTTTTTATTGTATAGAAAAGATAACATACCATCCAGTGATCAAAATTTAAAAATAACTGTGCTTAGATCTTCACCCAAGCGTCAGTTCAAGCAGTACAAAAGTGCCGTAGAGAAGCATTGGTTGGACTTCACAGGCACCTTTCTGGAAAAAAAAAAAAAAGGAAATATTTGGTGATATACAGTTGGCTTGAAGCAGTCAGTCTCAAGGGCTAAAAATCATGACTCTGCTCCTACAAAATCAAACAGGTAAACATTGAAAAAAAATAAGATAAAACTGAAATTAACACTTGGATCTTTCCACATCCAGTTTTTGAAAGCTCTATTTGTGTTACAGTTTAGCCTAGTTTTGAAGATTAAAAACAAAACAAAACAATACCTTTAGTGTTGCTTCATATTTTTAAACTTTTACCTGTGACATGTCAAGGCTAAGTTTTCATTTAACAGAGATTTGAATGCTGATTTTTGCACAGCATCTTTCCAGCACCTGGAATACAGCAATTTTTAACAAATGTTGCTGAAAGTGGATCTACGCTGATTTTCAAAACTTTATGTAGAAAGTGCTTCAAAACTTGTTGGAGTCATGACTGCAATACCACAATGCCCTGGCTGTAACATGGCAATTGCAGACTGAGGCAGTTACAGGGTATAGGTCTAAGTTAAAATACCAGGAAACATAAAATAGCATCCAGGCATCTATGACTGAACTCCAGCCACACAACAGCATTTTTTTTTTTTTTTTTTTACCAGACCGAGATTTGGGCACTGCAGTGGGGTTTCTTAAGAACTTCCACTTCCATTAGTGTTTTCCACAACTTAAAAATTAATACTCAAACACCAAAAGGCAGCAATGCTTCTAATAATAATAATAAAAATAATAATAATAAAAAATGAAGTGAGCTTATATAGATGAAAAACCAAAGACAATGCATTGGGAAACAAATCTGAGATACAATTGTGCAAAACCAGAAATCAAATTATCAAATTTAAAAATTATATACAAAAATGCTCTACCTTGAAAATACAGCGGAAAATGAGCATGAATCTATTTTTATAATAGACCTTAGAAAGATTTAATTGAAGTGATAGATAGACATTATTGTGAATCACAAAGTATTAACAAAGAAGCAGTAAAACATAAGCATATGATAAGAAAAGCAATTAAAGCAAAACTTTTGAGAAAGATTATTCAGTGTTATGAAAGGGCATGATAATATTTTTAAGCTTCTCCCCTTCCCACCACCACACACATTTCAGGAACCTTCTTTAATGTTTTCTTTCAAAATGAACAGTGACCTATTTAATCTTTATTATTAAAATGTATCTAAAACAACTCCTGTGTTTAAAGTTGCATATTTTTATATACACAGTAGATGGCATATCCAAGAATTGGAAGGAAGGAAGGAGGGAAGGAAGGAGGGAAGGAAGGAGGGAGGAAATGAGGGAGGGAAAAAGAATAAATAAATATGGAAAGTCTGGTTAGAAACCTTTGATCCCTTGAAAGCTCACATTAGTGAATTATTATATTTTGCATTTTTGTCTGTTCATTTCAGTGAATACTGTTTTTCCTCTGGGAAGAACATGAGGATGGGCTTAGCTTCTTTTCCTGCTGTTTCTTGGCTCTGGCCCTGCCAGACAGCAGCAGGTACCTCCCAGTGGAGGACCAGTGCCAAGATCCAGGGCTGAATGTCTGACTACCAAACTTCACAGATCAAAAGCCCTCAACAAATCTGGCCTGAAAACTGTGAAATGTGGATAGAAGAGGAAATTAGAAGAAAAGAGAGAAGAAAATGGAGAACTGCACATTGGGTACGGCACAATTACACTTCTGGCCACCAGTTTCTATGTCTTAAAAAATGGTTAACGATATTTTCCAAACATAAAGCTTCAGGTTTTTGAGTTCTTCGTACTTCAAGAATTTTGTTTTTGTAAACACCATTAGATTAATTTCCACAGACAGGGAAACAAAGTCAGACGTGCAGAATGAGTGTAACCGGGAAAAACAGTGAGAACGAGGTTTACAGCTGCTAACCTCCCATTGTATTTGTGGTCAAACCTGCTCGAAACCTGAATCACTATTTAGAACATTACATTTTGGCAGCCAATAGCAGGGGAATCTTAATTTAAAGCATGTGACACCATCTAAAATAAAATAAAATAGGAAAATCATGTTTAATTCAGTCTGATCACAGTTTACTAATTATCTGTGTTTTCTTGCATGGCTTAGATTCATGTGTGCCCTGTGAAATGCTTGCAACACTGTCTTGTTCAAACACGTGTATAACGGGAACCTTTCTCAGCCATTTACAATGAATGGCTTAACGAGCATTTCAAAGCATGGAACAGTATTTTTAGTTCTTGCAAGTTATAATTGTGTAGACCAGAAAGAAACTCTATTATAATCAAAGGTATCACTAGACTATGAAATCAAACAGCCAACAGGTAGGTACAAAATAATCTATTTGTTGGAGATATTGATCCACTCTGTACCTGTCAGCTGTACTCTAACATTACTGTTTTTTCAACAGAAGGCCCAAACTGGCAGATGGAGCTGCTGGACACTTTCCACTTTTGGAGGTGGAAAAGGAGAGCAAAAGTGCCATGTCAATCCACATCACATGTAGCAGATACAGCAAAGTGAACAAACGTCATTTATTCCCCCGTGGCCAGGGGAAACTAGGGCTGCAGGGAGCCCTAATCAGTCTTGTATCAACCAATGCCCCTGCTGAGTATGTCGTAAACTGGATGAACAATAAAATACAGCCCATCATGCTCTATCCATAATTTTCAAATCTAATTAGCTTACTTTGTTTTGTCTTCTAGGAAAGTGCGTATTTTAGATTAAGATGTACATAGCCGATGCAAATTTGATAACTTAACCAGCTGAAAATTAAAAATCTAATGGTCTCCAGCAATAACTATCACTCACCTAGTAAAATATAAATTGAAGAAAATGTCCTGCAATATGTATATCCTGTGAAAACAAAAAGCTTTATATATATTGATTTCCTTTCTTTCCTCCATACATGTAACACAGATCGCAAAGCTATTTTTATGCTAGTATATTTAGTGTTCTCAGGACCATTCTCAGGCACTGAAGGTATCCTGGCATTAAGTGTTTTTCTTCTGTAAAGTCTCTTGATGCTTTAAGAGAAGGTGATTACATCCAAATTGCTTTTTGGAAGCAGCCCCTGACCACCTGAATGGCACCTGAGAACTGTTTGAGAGCCTGTGGGTCACAACTGAAGCAAAGCTGTTCCAACAATTTATCAACAAGACAATCAAGCTCCAGTGCCCAGAACATTTCAATGTTTAATTTCCTCTTGTTTATGTAAGCCTAAATTCTAAACAGCCTGGCTCAGGTCCACATTCTCATACAAAGATCCCTTTAATTCCCAAGACATTATGTTTGACAGTTAAACAAATACTTTAAGAAATAACTTAAATAAATAAACTTGATGATGTTAGAAATGTCACAAATCCATTTTAAATAAAAATCAATATACAAAGATAAATCCTTCATGTTGTCCTTTCCTTTCCTTGAATTACATCAGACTGACAGTCTATAAATAAGTTTCTTTAACCAAAAACCTTCCATTGTAGGTGTCATCCTACAGATGGTACTGTGCTGTACAATGTTCTTCACACAGCATTACAGGACAAATGGCTGCCATGGTACAGGAGGCAAGAGCAGTCTTTCATGTTTCATAGCACTTCTTCAGAGTGACAAACTACTGTATAACATCTATACTGCCAGGGGCGTGTATAGAAAATACGTAATTATTGAACACTGTAATAATATGCAAGGACAATGAGATTTTTAATTACACTGTTAATGTAGCCAAAGTAGCGGTCTTTGCAAACATGAATTCTTAAAAAAGCTAGAAGTTTTAAGACGTTACCTCCACTATAGAAGCTTATTGATAAATAGTCACTCCTGTTGTACTAAAATGGCAAAATAATTTCAAGACCAAATGCTATATTGACATGTACGCTTGTAAATGTTAAAATTCAGCAAAGAAAGCTGACAAAATGGATAGTAAGCTTTATTATTTTTTTCTTTTTTTTTCTATAGATGTTTCATATACTAGCTTTAGATAGTTGGAGGATCAAAGAGAGCTAAAAATTGCTCAGGACTTCAACTAAACCTTTTTAATGATTGAGAAACTGACTTCCAATTGAATAAAAAAAGGAAGATCAAGAGTTTAGGGTGTGCGATTAGAAAAATCCCACAGTGATTAGAAAAAAAAAACTAAAAATATTAATGATTTACTAATGCATATAAGAATAAAGTTTTGTGGATTTCAGAATGCCTCTATTTCAAGCCATCTTAATGTAAATAAATACAAAGAAAAAAAATTCATTTTCAAACAAAGGAAAACCATTTATATATTGAAGGATTTGACATTTCAGTAATTTCAAATTTTTCAGTAAGAAAACCTGATTTGTCAAAAATTGCTACACTATAGCTTTTTTAATTATCAACATTGTTAATGTATCAGATGTTAAGTATCAATGGAGTAGTAAAATATATATTTTAGGCATATATGAAGATTTGAAGAAAATCATTTGTCTTCAGACATAGTCTAACAAATTGTATGAAAAGATGAAATAAGTGATTTCAACCATGACTGCATAGAATCACAGAATTACAGAATCACAGAATTGTAGGGGTTGGAAGGGACCTCAAGAGATCATCGGGTCCAACCCCCCTACCAAAGCAGGTTCCCTAGAGCAGGTAAATAAATAGGAATAAAATATGCGATAAAAGTGCACAGTTCTTATAAATATGCAACTTAAATCTCCTGTAAATACTAGCACTATGTTTGAGCTTAGTGTATTAACTCAAAAGAAAATATTGTGCATGGATATAGCTTCTGAACTCTGCTTTCATTTGATTCAAAGACAAAAAAATAAATTTTAATACTTTTGAAAAAAATGGAACTGTGCATTCACTTTACATCAAAAACTTTAGACTTGTGCTTACCATACTCTTATTGTTTCTTTCTATCGATGTGACCAGGGAAGCTACAATGGTTTCAGAAACAGTCCCGTAGAAAACTTTTGAAATTGTATGCCCACAGTACTTTTCCAAGTTAACAAAAAATGTACTCTTATGATTAAATGCTTAATCAAATGTGTGAGACAGTTTCTAGCAATTTTCAGACATGATGCCATACTATTAACATTTTATGAGAGACATCTGTATTCCATGATATTTGGAGATGTATCTGCTTTCCTTACTGACAACTAGCTGCAACTACAGCTAGCAACGCAAAGACTCTATTCTACCAATCATATCAACAACAGAATTGTCAGCCAAGTTGTGAGTGCAGAATCTTTTATCACCAGCGATGATGATAGATACAACTGTGATGCTGCATTAGCCTTAGATCCTTGCTGAATTGGAAGAGATAAGGCTAAGTGAGGAAAAAAAATCTGAAAAAAAAAAAAGATCTGATATATGAGAAAAAATTGTAACAACCTTACTCAGTTTTCCCTACATACTGAAATAGGAATTCTTCATAGAGGGAAACCATAAAATGATGCAAAATATGCTACCTCAAGTTGACACATAATTCCAGACAAGTCCAAAGCTGACATAAAAGTTGGTAAAATTAATTTAGAATTTCTATTTACTAAGTTAGACATTTTACATGCGATTTCTGTTGCAAATTAATTCTGCAGTTTTTACACACACTAACAAAGTAGAGCAAAAAGTGTAAGTTAATGCAAATCCTTCAGACTTCATTATATTTCCAGCAATCGTTCTTGCTGTGAAGACACCAGCTCAGATTTTCTTCTCACGTCAAGCTGTATAGCTACCCAAACCCTGAATATACTGCGTCTACTGAACGCAATCTGACATGGTGCCACTGATTTTCACAGGGTCGTATCAATGCCACCTCCACAGTTTAACTGGGGATTTACAGAAGCTGGAGTTTTGCAGCTTAAGTTCTGACATCAAACTAGCTGAAAGATAGTAAGATGAGAGGGAGTAGCACCCAGGAACATCTTAAAAATCTTAACAAGAGTTTGAGGCCACAGTAGCAGTTATAGAAACTGAACGTGATGAACATAACCATACTGCTGAAACAGTACAGTCAAAAGAATCCCAAATTACTGTTACCCGTCTGTGCCCTTGAAATGCAATTACACAGAGGCATCTTATTCTTAGCAGGAGGGATTATGAACTAAGGTTCAGAAATGCATTAATGTGCCCGCATTACTTTCAGGACCAAGACTGGTATTTCCCTTTTGTGCTGTGCCTAACAGTATGCTAGAGGTAGGTCTCTACATTGTACCCAAGGCAGAATAGTACCAATTCCCTAAGGTCTAGAGGTCCTGTCAATTAGAATTACGTACCCAAGTGTTTATGCTGCTGTGCAAAATGAAATATAGGTGCCTCTGATATTTTTCCTCTGCCCTTTTGAACCATGACTTCAAGATTGCCTCAGAACCAGGCATAGCCCAAGTTAATAACACTTGTTCCATGTGTTCTAGTTCATACTATCTACCCACTAGAAATGTATGAATCACTTCTAGAAACATTCCAGAAGCCTGACATTATTATATATATATTTTTTAACATTTTTTGGGGGATCCGCAGAGGGACTCCTCTGTTTGTTCTGACCCATAACTTTGCTTTGAGTCACAGTGCAAGCAAGAAACAATTCTTGTTCTTTTGGTAAGGGTTTGCTTTTTGACCATAAAAATATGGTACACCTCTGCAGTAATAAATTGATCATAATCACTGTCTAGCTATCCAATGTAATGTGGCTTGACCTTTCCCCCATCTTTCAGGATGTGATTAATCTTTTTCTTTCATTTTGTACTTCATGGAGCCTATTTCACAAAGACAAGAATGACTGCTGTCTTTGTTATTGGATGGCTTCTTTCCCACATATAGAAAGACTCAGAGAAAAGGTTTCTCTGTTCCCATAAACATATCACCACTCAATCACCACAACCACCCCAAAACAGAACAAAACAAAACAAACAAAAAACACCCTTTGAGAAATCCTCTCAGATATATAAAACCATATAAAAAAGTATATCAAGAAAATCAGTAGTGTGTACAAGATACATATTTACCAGAGAACAAACCTTCTTCATGCACTGTAAGTCTTTTTGTCTTCTTAGGATCATCTATTTTAGTATCAAAGAATTGTGTGAGGCCTTTCTCATCTGTACTTGTTCTGCAAAGCACAGAGATGAGCATGAATCTGACAATGAAATAAGCATTTCAAAATATGCCTTGTTAGATTCATGTAGTGAAGGAAGCATAACCACTTAGAAGTATTGCAACCATGTGGCTAAATAATAACAATCACTCCTGCAGCAGCTATGAGACAATCAGAATCTGCTTTTCTTTCACAGCAGAATAGGACTGTATTGATTTGTCCACCTTTAAGTCAAAAAGCTGTTTCCCAGTGAGCTTCTCTCTCTCTTTCTTTCTTCAGAGTTCAGTGTGGGCCTCAGAAGTGTTCTTGATGAAAAGCTGTATCAAGTCTGATAGGCTAATATTTCAGCTTGGAAAAAACAAACAAACAAACAAAAAACCACCACTTCCTTTTTCCTCTCTGAGATGTACCCAAAACATTTGCATAGTTGCATTTAAAATGTTCCTGCCAGTTACAGAGGCAAGACCTAAGATATTCTTCTGAAGAATACAGTAATTATGTACATTCACAGTAATCAGCAAAAACATGTGTTTAACTGAGCTTCACTGACAGATGGATGTGCTACCATGCAAGAAGACAAAGTTTCAAGAAATTTGCAGTCTGTCATGACTCCACAAATGCTTGAGCTTACAACCTAATGCTTACTGCTTATGTTTGCAGCTTCAACCAAAGGATGTTACAGAGGCTAGAAGTTTATAGTGGTTCAAAAAGCAATTGACAGACAAAATACAGTTTCTTCAAATGAAAGTAACTACCTTTGGCTCAATAACAGTTGAGCTACAAATCACTGGGTGTCGGGAGAGTGATGTAGGGCAGTATCATTATGCACTTGTTCTGCTCTTGCACATTTCCCTTGGTATCTGCTATTAGCCAAAGGATATGGACTAGATAATGATTTGTCTGACTTGGTACGGTTGATCTTATGTTCTTATTTTCTCAAGTCTGCTTCCTGAAAGCTGAGCCATAAGCCATGTCCTGAGAGATTATGTATGATATTTTTGAAAAGCAGCTATTCCAGAAAGCCTAGTTTGGAAGCCAGAAAATCCACATACCTTTCCTTGTTTTCAGAATATAAAGCCTTAGAAGCTCTTCTCAGCATGTCTTTGTCATGGAACATTTTTTTTATTGCCATACATATTAATACTGTTTCATATGATAATGTTTCATATGACTGGAAATGCTTTATATGCCCAGGCCATAGATATGGCTATGGCTTCAGCGTGAGTCCCCAGCATTGGTTATAACTATAGAAAAGGAAATAATTCCTTAGTCTACTTTACATATATGATTCTAAAAGGAGGAGCCTAAGAATTTAAATAACAGTATCTTAAACAGGATTGCAAAGCTGCGTATTTGACAGGCTAAAGGTAGATGCTTGAAGCTACAGAGAACAATATGATCAACTTTAAGGAGAAACTAGATTATAGTAAAGAACTGGGGTGCACAGACTTGGTAGAAAACCATTGGATTTGTTTTCAGCAAAGGTGTGCTTCATATACTGAAATCTGAGATAGACAGAAGAAAGAAAAAACTGGACCAAACCCTAAACCAGATATAAGACTACAAATCTGACAGTAGAAGCAGTATAGTAAAACACTAGTAAGTATTCTTTTACAGTCAATAAAGACAAACTCCTGGAGATTATTGAATATTGGTAGTGTGGCAAAGGCAGTCAGGAAAATATATTAAAAAAAAAAATAGAGAAAAAGAAGCATTTTAAAGGAGGTTGTAGAGAGGTGGGGGTTGGTCTATTCTCCCACATACCTGGTGACAGGACGAGGGGGAATGGGCTAAAGTTGCGCCAGGGGAGGTTTAGGTTGGATATTAGGAAGAACTTCTTTACTGAAAGGTTGTTAGGCATTGGAATGGGCTGCCCAGGGAAGTGGTTGAGTCGCCATCCCTGGAGGTCTTTAAAAGATGTTTAGATGTAGCCCTTAGTGATATGGTTTAGTGGAGGTCTTGTTAGTGTTAGGACAGAGGTTGGACTAGATGATCTTGGAGGTCTCTTCCAACCTAGACGATTCTGTGATTCTGTGATTTTCCCACATACGTAGAAGTCCTCAGCAACATTTGATGGAACCAAGAACTCATCTCTAGAGGGTTCAAGAAAAAAGAAAACAAACAAAGGCAGACAAGCAAGTGTTCACTTCCTGTTCTAACACTAAATCTTTCTTTCACAGTTTTCCACCTCCTCCTTTTGTTACCTGTTTTTGGAGGACAATGTTTTTCCCCATATTCTCTCCCCATGCAAAGCTGCTTAACCACATTTCACTGTCATTGAAGAAGTTCAGTGGGGAAGAAAATGACATTTTCTGTCAATTCCTGAATACTGCAAAAAGGTAAAAAACCATTAGTGAAACTAAGGAAGGAAATGCTGCACAGAGTGGAAGTATCTTCCAGAAAAATAAAACTGAGTATCATATTTATTAATAAAATATCTCTTGGAGGAGGCAAAAAACACACTAGGATCCTGAAAGTTTTCCGGACGTGTTTTACTTAAGTATTAAAACAAGACCCATATGAGCTCAGTTAGTTCTCTGACTCACTGACACACACACAACATTCCAGTATTTCCTGCACTAATGGATCACGGAGTCTGTTTGTTGACAGTTGACATTTTAAATACACTTTCTTCTAAAGTGCTTCTGTTTTATAAAGGGGGAAAGGCAAACTTGTTGATGTGATTTTGAAATAACGGAGAAGTATATAGACTGGCTGTGTATGGTTGCTCTAGACCGCAGTGTGGGGTGGCGTGACGGCCAGTTGGAACATTACATGTTTTATACAAACACAAATGAATTTGAGTATGGATTTTCAAAAGGAACCAGTGGCATGAAACCAAGCATTTACACCTAAACCATACTATAACATCATGCCACAAAGGGTGGTATGCATTGAAATTTGAGTGAGAAGCAGGAATGATTTTGAGGCAGAACACAACAGGAGTGAACACGAAGAATGCTGATCTCTACAATTTGATCTATTAAACACTAGAAGCGCATTCAACACATTAGCATGAAAGAGGATACACTGCTCATTTGTTTCAGTAACTTTAGCATTAAGCTATAATAATAATGCTCCTAAGACATTAGAATGGAATAGAGATTGGGGTGCAAGACATTCATACAGGATGAAATTATCCAAACAAAATTCAACTAGACCACAGATGCTATTATTCCTCTTTCGAAAGTGATATAGATTATTCAGTGCCTTTAAATTATTAGGGTCTAAGCACATCGGTTCATTTCTTGCTCACAGTGAAACATAATATACTAAAATAACAATATTGTCACTTCAGACGTCAAATTTCCTCAATTTCCTCTGGATGTTTCTCATCCAAGAGCCAACTATGGCCAGTGTGAATGAATGGCAGCTTTCGGTGAAATACTATTTCTGAAGGACTATTTCTGAAGGCACTAAGCAACTTTCTCTTTTTAATCTATATTTTATTTTGATACAGGAAGCAAAAACAAAGATTACATACTTAAAGAAATAGAAAGACAACCTTCAGATATACTGAGTCAGAAGGTCTCTAACAAAACCTAGTGGAATTCATTTGTGTTTTCAATTTCACCAGAATGCAATGTAAACAACCATGGGAATGACATAGCCAACTTTTAAATTAAATCCTACAATGAATAATTTATATTTTCAAACAAGGATTAGAAGTCCCATTCAATTGCAGAGTTTCAAGGATGGCTTTAATAATTTACATGCTTTCCAAAGGTGAATAAAATACCCTCCTGAACAAATATCAAAACAATCAAAATATTTTCTTTGGAAAAACAAAACAAAACAAAAAACCACAACAAACAACATCATGATTGACAAAGGAAGGGACCACTTGTGTAAAGTTGTATGTGTGTGCTCTGGGAGCTAGTCAGAAGAACTCTACTTTTCAACATAGATGTTTCCATGTCCAATTTCTATCATGTACCAAAAGAAGGAAGGAAAAATAAAACATTATCAACAACAAAATCTGCATATATCATTTTCCTCTTGAAATTCTACTCAAAAAAAAAAAAAAGAAAAAAAAAGATGTAGGAGGCCATTCTCTCCCAGTAACTGGAAAAGAATTCCAGGCTAAACATTCTCACTATTATCATGGCTATCTCTGACCTTGCAGGAAGAAGTCAAATACACATGATAAACACTCTGCAAAGCACTGCCACCTGGCTACAGGGAACGCACACTGGCCTTAGGTGACCTGTTTAAAGTATGGCTGCCACACTGGTGTTTTTGCAGATAAACTAGCTCCCTTTGCCATAATTCACAGTCTCTGTTCTTTGCAGTCCTAATGAATATTCTTCCAATATCTTTATCTTGAACATGTGTGTCCTCTGAAAGAGGACGACGACTATTGTGCTTGATATAGACTCCTCTGTTCTGGAAAACTCAGTGCAACCCGACTGCAAGTGATCTATATCTTAAATGCTCCAGCAGCATTAAGGTAAAATTTAATGCATGACAAATGTCCTGTACTGCATCATAGTTCATAAATTAATTACACAAGCTGCATTGATTTTCCTTTCCTTGTGAAGAAATAGTACAGACGATGGTCGCTTCCTTCAAACACAGAACAGCACAGTCATTAGGCCATTTAAAAAGGCATATTCTGGATCAAATAACAGCTTGCAATTTTGGTAACTGGTATGACAGTTTTAAAAACAGTCAACATTCTTAATCAATCTCTGCTCACTGTGGTACTGATATTAGATTTACTATGTCATCTGAAGTAATATATGAAAGAAAAATATTTTCCAACTAGACAATTCATCATCTATCTACTGCAAAATTGCAAAGGAAAAGAATAATCTGATGGTAAAAGATCAAACAGACCCCAAACCAAAATCTCAGTCAAAAGGAGACCGCTGGTGAAAATGTTGAGACCAATGAGTAGTCATCTCCAGCTTGACTATAAGGAGACGAGAAGGATGAAATATAATTTTACAGAGACGAAAATGAAACGTGGTGAAGTTATCGCCCAGGACAGCACCAGTAAATGAACACAGATCATAGAATCGTAGAATGGCTTGGGTTGGAAGGGACCTTAAAGATCATGCAACTCCAAACCCCCTGCCACGGGCAGGGATGCCATCCACTAGATCAGGTTGCTCAGGGCCTCAGATAACCTGGTCTTGAACACCTCCAGGGATGGGGCATCCATAACCCCAGCAACCTGTTTCAGCACCTCACTGCCCACTGAGTGAAGAATTTCCTCCTAATCTCTAATCTAAATCTCCCCTCTTTTAGTTTAAAACCGTTCCCTCTTGTCCTGTCATTATCTGATTGAGCAACGAGTTGCTTTCCATCTAGCCTGGGTCTTCAGAAAGACCATCCACCCTGACCTAAGTAACCCTGTTAAAAATTGGGAATGATTTCAACCCTGTGGAATTTTCAGGCATTAACATGATGCTTTCCAAAGAAGTAGCTATCATAAAGCTGTCTGCATCATTGTCACTGCTAGGGGAATTCATCTTCAGTTTCTGAATGCAGTGCTCAAGTGAAAAGTGGGGGTTCCATACAATAGTGTGATGAAATACCATGATCAGCAAAAGAGATATACCCATGTCTTTTAAAGACCATGCTTGATCTTTCTGGAGTTCAGAACTATCAGTATACCTACTGATTATTTACTTGGGAGAGTTTGCCATTTTACACTGGGAGTGGGAGGGGAAGGAGAGGAAGAATTTGAAACCTATTTTATTATTGCTAGTGGACATATACAACATTAGTTTCATGGAAGAATTAAGGCCAAAAACTTCCTATTTTTTTTCACTGTCTTTCAATTTGGCCAGAATGTTTTCAGATGAGAGAGTCCTTGATAAAATTAGCTGCCAAATTCCCACTGAACTAAGTGTTTCCAGAATGCTGTAGACACCTGCATCTCAATAGTCTTGGAACTCAGTACTGCTGTACATTGAGGCACTTTACTCCCACTGACTTTTATCAAACTGTAACAAACCTTACAACAATCAAAGAGCCTTAACCTCGCACATATAGTTTGTAGCCTCAGTCTTAAAACAATGGATCAGCATTGTGAGCACTGATGAAAATGTTCAAGAAAGTAAATCGGTAAAACAAGAATCCTGTGGAGTCTATATGCACAGAGTGATGCAGGCAAAAAGGAAAGCATCTTCTCATTAAGAATGTATTTAATAATATTTTTAATTATTATTTTTAATAGCCTCTCCCTCTTCCTTGATTTCACTTTATCCAGTCTTACTGATGTTTCTATTAAAAGTTGCCATGAAAAGCCATCCTTTCCATTGGTGTGAAAACGACAGATGAGGGTGGTCAGAGTGAGGGCTGGCAGACTGCTTAGTACTCCTTCATGATCCTCTGCTGTGTGGGCAGAGCATAGTACCAGCACCAGCTCTTCCACCTGTAGTAAAATTTCATCCTGTAAAAATGTGACTGCTGTTTTGAACATGGCAAAACTCAAAATCATCTACCTGGCCTTTTTTTTTTTCCCCTCCTGAAAAGCTTAATTAAAAAATGTCCTACTAGATTACAATTATTTTGAGCAGTCAATCTACTGTCTGGGTTGTTTCCAGCTTAATATATATAGCATCCGCTTAAGTAAAAATCTCTCATTTGTCAAATTAATGTATTGCTGCTTCAAGTTATAAGACTTTTCATGATTATTTTTAATAGAATATCATCAGTCACCTTTTTAAAAACTATATTAATATACACAGGCTGTTAAAAGAAAATGAAGGGGAAAACTTATCCCTACAAAGATCAGCCAGCCAGAGAAAGTTATATAGGAAACATAGAACATGAAATACCATTCCAAGAATATTCTGACAAGGGGTTCTCTACGTTTTCCCTCCACTTTGAGCTATGGCCATGCACAGACAAGGCTGGAGTGGTGGGACAAGCCATACATTCTCTCAGGTTAACAGGCTGGTTGATCTGTAGCAAAAACCCTGCAAAGCAGATTCACCACCTTTTCCAAATGGTTACATTAAAAAGAGGATTTCAAAGTTATGTTTGTGTACCTAATGTAATAATATGAATATGTACTGACATTTCTATTTCTAAGTTCTGAGCCAATCAGAGAAAAGATAGACAATGGGATCCATTTGTCAGATATTTTATCTACTGGATACATGTGAGAAAGTGCAGAAGTGAGAAAGACAAATTACAAAAAATAAATCAAATAAAACTAAAAATGAATCATTTTGAAGTAACTGCGACATCATCCAAGCTGTTGAAGATGATCACATATAAATCGTTATGCCCACAAGGACAGGGAAGGCATTTGTTCTGGGACTGTACCAAGTACCCAGCACATGTCCCTGAGAATTTGTGACAGAGCAGAAAGAGCACTCACCACTTGCCTGTTTGTGAAGAACTGTCAAAAAACAAGGAAGCAAGTGGTAATCCAGGGAAATGGACTTGTTAGTTTCAAGTTTACCATGGAAAAGGAAACTCCAGTGACCTACCACTGCCAAAACTGTCCACTTCCTTTCTTGTTGGCTTTCTGATGCCTTAATTTTGACAGGAGATTAATCAACATCAGGCTAAATACTGCCATCAGATGTGTGGATGTACAAGGTAACAGGACATGAAGTTACAGAAGAGGACAGAGAGGAAGACAGTTTGAGAGGTTAATGCTTTGTAATACCAGAGCACACTTACAGCTGTAACTGCATGCCAAAGCGTACTACCGCAGGCATCCTCACTAGAGCACAGTTAGTTGTCCTTCACATATGGTAAAGCTGTGACACTGCTAGCCAGCAATAGATGAACACAGCCTAGAGCTGGATGCCTGATACAGTCTTTACTTACTCATGGTAGCCTGCACAGTCAGAGGAGGGGAAAGAACTTCAGCAGGTGTAAAAGGTTTTTTCCCATCAAACTGCACAAACTTTGCTGTTGAATGATTTCTGCCTACAAATGTCATTTTCTGAAGCCTATCTCAACTTTTCCTGAAAATTCTGGATATAAGCAATTTTGCCACAAATTAAGGCATTCTCCATCTTCAGTTTCTGCCAAAAAACAAGAAAGAACTGGAATAAGAATTAAAGACAAGCACTTTAAGCACTCCAGAGGGAATTTCTGTCTATCTTGCATGTAACAGGTGTTAAAATCAACTTGAAGAGCAGGAGGAATCAACATATCTGCTTATGCTGGAGTTTCTGTTTCACTCTTGTTTTTCAAGTGCCTTAATTTTTAAACGCAAATGATTATGGTGAAGTGCCGGAATGCTGGAAGGCAACATTTGGAAATACAAAGCAACTTGGTGTGCCTTGGTGTGCTTGAGAGCTTCCAAATTTGCATGGGAAAAATATAGACAGTAATATAGAAGAAATAATATATATATATCACACACATATATATAAAGTTTCTGAATTGGGATTTTTTTTCCTTAACTGCTATTTTGAGGACCATAATGTCATTCAGATTTTTCCATTAAACATTTAAGAAACACATTTGTTTCCAGACTTTGTTAAAGGCCAGATTCCCCAAACCCTGTACTGTTGCTGATTTCAATTATTCATCATTATAACAAAAATACAAGATGATTTAGTAAAGATGATAGAATCGGGCCCTTGTGGTTTAGTGGTAAGTGCAATCTTCTTTCTGAGTCTAATTTACATGAGACCAATTTGCAAACAAATATATTCCACATATCATCAAGTATTCAGCAGTCAAATGCACATGATGATCCCACTTCAGAGCTACCATCGTTACAAGCTGCAGCTGCTCTGCTCTGCTCAAGAATAGTTTGGCAAGATCCTAAGAACATGGAAAATTCCTGCTTGGTTATCTTTCCTACTACAATGAAAACAGTTAGTGGAGACACACTAGGCTATCATGAAAAGAAAAAAGCAGAACCAGTTCTCCTTTGCAATGCATGTTAGAAGACAAAGGAAAAGAAAAAAAAAAATAGTCTGCTGAAGAACTACTACTGCTTGATTCTCATTAAGATACGTGACCAACAGGTATGCAGTCCTTTTTCACTACACTGATAGAGACACCAGATCCTCGTGTTCCACAGAAGGAACTGGGGTAATTCATAAATGCTGATGAAATGGCCATCATTTTAGTTCTTTGTACTCACTAGTTTTATAGTGAGAATTCAATAATGTAGATGAAAGAGGACTTTCAAAGTGCTTGCCAGCCAGCACATTTTAAAGAATATTATGTATAGGCATGGGTTATTCACTTACACGTAAGTTCACAAGGAAATATGCCTTTAGAGCATTTACTCTTACTGCTTCACTGAGGTGAATTGAAAGAGAAATCTTCTCTGTAAATTTTAATTCATCATGAAGTGTCTGGAATCTCTAATCTTCTGGTAACCCAAATATCTCCTAGGCCCTCATCTTACATTAACCTCATCAGCCCTTATCAGTGTTTGAAATATCTTAACTTTCAGAAATCCTGAGACAAGATTTTCAATAAGAATCTTCCAATAAACTGTTTCAGCTCTCAGAAAATGTGTTATCAAATGTTCCTGCTAAGGAATAAATGTAAAGACCACCGTCTCTGCTTACAGCATTACCCCCAAGACCCCAGAAGTTCCAACATCACTTGAAGCAAAAAAGCACTCTGTATTTCCAGTTCACTAAATCTTATGATCCTTTTTGATCTCCCAGGGAGAGCAAGTTACAGATTTTAGGCCATTTATCTGAAAATAAAATTGTATGTTGCTGACTTACTTATCTGTACCTTTTCTCCCCCAAGTCAATCACTCTGAAAGTATTTATTTCTCTTGACAGTGGCTTTTGGAAAGACATTTGACATCAACATGCATCTGAAATCCTCTAGGCAGAGGCTAATGTAATAAGTAAAATTCATGGATCAAGGAAGGAAACATATGCACCAACTATATTGTACACTGGTTGCTCTGGAGATCAAATCTCTTTGATATTAAACTGGCATAATGGAAATGTAACTCAATGAAGCAACACATGATTTAAACCAGAGCATGAGAGAGTCCCAAAGGGTAAGAAAAATAAGAAATAGTTCCAGTTACTTAAAAATATATTATCTCCATGGAAAATTGCTTTTAAAATTTATTTCTTAATATTATTATTTTATTTCTAACCATAAACATCCAGTCCAGAACTCTGCTTACTTACATCAGATGTTGATATTAATGTTAAAATTGGCTACTAATTAGAACTGGTGTTTCTGATTGTGGAATGATTCCTTATTCCTTTCCACAACTCTATGACCCAAGGCCTGTGCTACAAATACAAACTGTGCGGTACAAATTCATTTTATCTGACAGACTTCCAGATTGTCCTAATCAAATGTGTGCCTTACAATAAATAAACAAATAAATAAAGCATTGAAGTGTTCAGTGCAAATATGGCTATTAAAATGTTCTCCAAAAAGCCTTCTCAATATTTTTTCCAGCCCTAAAAGTTTACATTTTTAAGAAGCAAATGCAAGTTAAGAAGGAAATCAAAATGACAGACTCAGGGCAACTTCTAGATTTAATACAGCTTTATCTGTGCAGTTGGTTTTGACTTCTATAACAATACTGCATTGTCCTGCTAGTCCTTGTTACATCCCATAGGATCCCACATTTAGTCCCTGGATATAGCATTTGTAATGAGAGCAGATAAATAATAGCACCAAGCACGCCTGGCCAGAAACTGCCTGGCCAGGGAGCTAAGCGCTGGCATGATAAACAGTGACTCACAAAACCACATACATCTTCACTGCTTAAAATGTCTCCTTGCCATGGAGACAAAAGTGCTGCTCAGCTCCTAACAGCACATACACAGCAACTTACTGCATTTGTTCCAGACTGTTCCAGTTAATCACTGTACGAATCACATCAGATTCTCTGAAACTGACAGCTATATGACAGCAATAGAATAAAAAACAGTGGAAAAGAAAATAAGTGAACTTCACAGATGGCCTGTCAAGTTGGACCCTATGCACGCGCTGTTCCTTAGTTCTGCCATAAGACACATTTATGTACTTATGGTAGATAAGAGTACAGCAGTAACTGTATCTGTGTTCCAGAAATACCACCTCAGGCATCCTAGCTCTAGCTCAACTTGCTTTAGGATGTTCTTAGATCTGATAATGCAATATTATTTCTAGCTGGGAATAGTTTCAGAATTATTGTATGGGAGCAAGATACAGAACATTTGCAATGCATTGTTTTTCTGTAAATTAACTCCAAAGGCTTAAGTTATTTTTCTAAGCCATAATAAATACCAAAGACCCAGCTTTAGCAGCAGCTCTGTAACAATATGACTGCAGCCAGGTGCAAAATGTAAAAACAGCTCTGTGATATGGCATATTTTGCTCTTAAATTTCCAGGCTCTCATTGTAAGGTTTGATATGAGACAAGTATTATCAACAGTTATGATGTCAATAACTGATTATATTTTTATCATTGTCCTCTTAAGAAAACCTTAATATTTTCTGAGAACATAGTCAAATTTACCTTATCTGTCCCCTCAAATTTTTAAAAACAAATGTTTCTCAAAAAGCGTACTCAGAAAAATAGAGCAGCCCTACACAAGTGAATTTTTTATTACCAAACTACTGCTAATATTGTACACTAATGATTCTTACCTTTAATTCCAAGGACAGTATACATCCAAGTAACTGACAGACTGATGACTGTTCTGTAATAGGTTTATGTTTGAAGAATTCAAAAGCTACTACTCTGGTGGGCTGAAAGTTTCTTATCATAAGTGGACTGCACAGATAGATTTCAACAGAACTGGAGACTAGAAACATTCTACTAGTTTTAGCTTAGTGTTGTCTTTCTTTCCATTCCTAAGCATGTTGTGGGAAAAGAATGCACCAGCAGCTCTGGAATAGCACAGTCTCCAACTATACATTACCAGAAAAACCTTCCACGTGGAAGGGTAGAAGGCACTATGCCAATAGTTTTCATCTGGCCTCCAATACACTAAGAACTATGTTGTCTGCTACACATTTAGGTCTGTAAGAATAAAATCATTCATGCACAGAAATAACACATACAGGGATGAAAACACTAAACAGTTTACATAGGACTCATGACTGCTTTCTAACCTCTGAGTAGTAAAATACAGTCTCACAACTTGTTTCAGAATTAGCATTAGCCAAGCACCATTTGAAGAAGGTTCATCCTAAATGCATATGATACTGTAGCAGTCTACGATGGGATGAATATGAGCAGACAATACAAAACTGCAGTCAACATTTGTTTAAAACAAATGTTTTAATGATGAAAAATGTTGAGTATGCAAGAGATAGCTACAAAACTGCTTTGTCTGGTATTAGAATGAATTTACTCTAGATCTCAGGAAGATGATTGAGAGATGACTTTACGTATAAATAATCACAGAGAATAAACAATGGAGAAACAAAAGTTATTTTAAAAAGCATAGAAAATGCCAGGCACCAAAGACTGGATGCCACAACTGAGAAAATTTAAATGGAAATTAGCCAGGTATTTGTTTCAAGGATGATTATATTCTGGAAGGAAGTGTTGGCAGCAGTAGAATTATCAGTTCTCTCTATATCACCTGATGTAGATCAGAAATGCCTGTAGAGAAGTTCTGAATCATGTAGAATTAGTCAGGAGAAAAAAAAAAATGGCAGCATGAAGACCGACCGAATTATGGCAATTCTTCTGGCTTTAAAAGGTCTGTATTTTTAGTGTTTGACTCACAGTAATGTAATTTATATATACTCATGGCTCAACAATTTTAAAAACAAACAATTTTAAACAATTTTAAAAATTTATTTTCTCAGGTTTATAGATGTAACTTATTTTATTACTTGATATATCTCAGCTCAATCAGCAGAGATCATCATTTGTGTTCTGGACTGTCTTAGTTTTGAAAGGGTTCAAAAATATCAGGAAAGATAGAGTATTTTATAATAATTCTGTTATTATAAAGGAAATTAATTATTTCAACCCACATTCACAGCTACCAAGTCAGCATATATCGATTTTATATGATTGCTATCAGTTGCTTATACAAAATAACATACAAATGAAATCAGATAGTTTAACAAAAATTTGTATCTCTATGTGTTTATATAAGATCAACACCATGATCAATTTTCCAGCAGCTCTGAACATATAGGAGATCAGTAACCATTTATGGCTCCAAGGGAACAGTCTATGCTAAAAATCACTAAAATCAGAGATTGATCTGTCTTATTTAAGCTAATATATTTCTCCATAATGTTCATTCCTTTCAAAACGTGGGGCAGAAGCTGCCAATACTTCTCATTTTTGCTCTACAGTTCAGGGCTTAAAACACCCAGAGGGCAGTTTGATTCCCTCTTCCTTCTCACTGACTTCCACAGCTCCTCACTCCTGGAAGGCACCTTAACCACACTACCAATTAATCTGCAGTCAGGAAAACACTTAGTCCTTTCCACTGAAATTGTTCAAGTCTCCATGGAAAACTTAAGATTTATCTGTATCAGAGTAAATATAAAAGTCTACAAAAATCTGATCATCTTCTCTTTTGGTTGGGTGGAGGGGAGATCTGAGTTATCTGTTGGAGACAACTTATTTATAAAGCTCTGTTCAAGATTGAATTCCTGAAGAATGCTCTTCTCCAACACAGTGTGCTAACTACCCCAAAGTTTACTGCTGTATTTTGAGATGGATAGCTGTTCTTAAATGTCTTTTAAGAGCTTTTTCCACACATTACACGTAAGCTGCAGAATGTTACTGTTGATAACAGCTCTGTATATAAGGCGGTAGCCTACCTTTTTTAGTCAGTAGATATGTAAAGTTATCTCAAGACATAATTGTTTTTGTACTTTTGGGCTCATCAAGGCTAACGGAGAGATCTCAGATGTGGAACTGGGATCCCAAAGCTAAGAAAAGATCCCTTGCGCAGTATTAGAGCTGAAGTAAATAGGAACTCAAGGTGGAAACTATGTGGTAGTTCTGAGAATGCAATCCTACATGAATGATGTGATTCTTCAATATGATAAGAGACTAAGACAACTCCCACCTGATGAGAGAAGAAAGGCCTAAAAGGAACACTGACTGTTAAAGGATATAGGATACTCATTTCTCTTTTGTATATGCCTTCCCTGGTCCTTTCTGTCCCAATTACAATGGCAAGTAAAGGAACAATTTGCTGGAGATTTTCAATTTGGCATCAATACTGTACCTAGAATACATACCCATAGGTAGACTTGACCTGCAACACTCATATATATAAGATTGTAATAAAAAGACTAATGTACACTACTATTGTTTTTAAATCTAGTTATTCTAGAAGGAATAGATGAAATTCTAACTTCATACAGTTATCTGTATTTGGACTTTTATGTAATACAATCAGAATTTTGCCTGGTGTTCAACACCTGACATTGATTTCAACTTGAAAGACCTATTTTTCTCTCATCAAAAATGAGAGTTCTAAAAATGTGTTTCTGAAGGTATTCTTCACTTTTTTTCCTATATGAATAGCAATCTACACTGATTAGCATTTATGCTGTGGTGGAATCTTTAGAGCGCCAGGTCCCTATTATTTTGTCACGCAAAAATTACACTTTTCAGCACTACTGTTCTTCTTGTAAAGCTCTCAATTTTCCAACTTATTTTTCTGAAAATATCAGTCCTTCTTGACATGTTTCTCAGAATACAAAGGAAGAGTGCAAAAACTAGACAGAACACAGAATGTATTTTTAGAAGACAGTCTCTTTCGCTGTTGATGTTGTTGCTGTCATTTCTACCTTACGCTGGGTAAATTCCATGCTGCACTCTCCTCTGAAGTTTTTTGTTTGTTTGTGTTTTAAACTTAAGTATTGTAGAAGTATTATGCCAAATCTGGAAATCACCATGAAGATTATGAGGAAAAATATAGCAATTGAGTTGCCACGCTTTAACAGACTAGAGAGAGAGTCTGCAAGAGAAAAGCTATGACACATAGAAGTGACATAATAGTATATTCTTTTTCATAGTCATGTTACTTTTTTTTCAGTATTACAAACATGTCATTTTGTGTTGTGTATGGTACACTTTTCTCCACACTAGATACACCCTACACCAGACCAACCTTACTTTTGCTGATTTGGTAGACAAAGTACTTCAAAATCAGCAGAGCTGTATCAGAGATTAATTTGAGCCACATTTTGAGTAGCTATTCATTTTACTGACTGTTGAGAGACAAATAGATATAGTCACTGATCTGGAAATAAATTAAAAACAAAAGTTAGAAGTCACTCCAGAATGGTTTCAGCTGTTGTTCAATTTTCGTATTGGTGAAATACTTCAGGACACTTCACTGGAACTTAGCCAAAATATAATACATTGTGTGTTTCCCCATCATAAGTGAAACTTTTACCCTAGACTCCTTTATTTGAAATATAATACACACTATTTTTTGGAAGCCATGCATGTTGGCAGGAAAGAGAGAGATGGAAAAGACTAGTTTCTAAGCAAATCAAGGATAGGGCTGATGAAACAAAAACCCTAAACCAACAAATTATTTCTATGGTCTATAAAACACAGAAATTAAATACCCGTGTAGAGTAGCCAGAGTTGACTCCCACTTGCTCTAAACTTTCACGCTCATATTCATTCACAGGCCTTATATAATTTTCTGCAAATGAACAATAATAAACATTCCCCAGCAATAATTGATTATTAATGGAATTGCATCTCCAGCGAATTTCATACCAGATGTCTGCCTGCATACAATACAAGGAAATATCATCTATCAGATTTATCATTTCTATTTAGTACATCTGAGTCTCTACAGTGAGTGTCCAACCGTGATGTGTTTGTACATAATTACTTTTTTATATGCCAGATCAATTTTATTGCAAACTGAGAAAGAAAATTGGTGTCTAATACTAAATTACCAAGATATTTGCTAATAAACTGCTGATCATTGGAGTTTCACTCCACGCAACACACGGTTTAGAAACTGTCTAAAACTAGTGAGGTTGTAGTTGATTATCTCACTAAGGAAGGACACACCATAGACTACATAAACTAAATGTTCTAAACCATTTGTCCCTGTAATCCCTTATCATTACCAAGTTCCTCTTCTAAGGTTCAAAGATTTCTCTTAAGAACTTTTAAAATACTTTTATCCAATCCCCCTGAAACTTCTTACCATTTTTACAATTATTCCTTAAGTAGAAGAAAAGAGAAAAAAAAAAGTACATCTTACAGACCAGTATGATAATCACACAATTCTCCGCTGAGCACACAACTGAACTGGAACATCATAATGAAATTTCATACTATTCAGTATATTGGATAGTATATCTAGTATTTTTATTTCATCTTTTAGTATTTCAGTATTCCTACTCCGACATGATGCTCTATCCTGCTATTGTTTGACTAGTCATCCAGTGTGAATATTTCCTTTTAACCTTTAATAAAGAGGAAATAATGATAATGTGGAAAAGTTCATATAAAAATGGACAAAATGTGAAAACTAGTATTAGTGTTATAGTCTTTTTGTGTATATTTTTCTTGGCATATATTTCATGTAAGTTCTTCAAGAAGGTACATGATGATGAGAATTTTTTTATTTTTATTTTTTTTTACCATTTCAGGAGACTACCAATACAGATGCTGGCACATATCTTTAAGTATTCAGACAGCATTAACAACCTGTAATTTCTACTGATGAAAGAGCTTTAAAGGTAGTGTTCTCTTTTCTCTGGAAGGGAAGTCAAACTCTTAAACAAAACTTCAAAACCCTTTTCAACTTTATGACTTCAAATGATTCATGTGAGGACTGGTCAGTTACTTCTTTGCTTGAGTGACAACTGAGATGTATGTAGCCTAGAAGAACCTTTCCAGCAGAAAGGTTTCACATTTAAACAATTGATTTCAAGAGAAGCAGACATCATTTTGTCTAACATACGCATACCGAAAAAAAAAAAAAAAAAAAACACTTTTATAGACTTCTTATGAAGGTTAACTATATAAAACAACAGGATTTCTATTATGTCCTCATATCCTACATAAGTATACATTGAAATGGATGAATGGTAATATTTTTTAAACACTAGAAACACAGCTAGTTCAGCAAATTGCCTGTTGAACACACTGGTATCTTGCACGTATTTCTGACCAGGAAGTGAGCCAACTGACTAACAAGGCTTATTCATGTTGTCTCTTACCTTTTTAGTAGATAGGCTTTTCAAGTGGAAAGCTTCTCTAAAACTGTATTTGAAACAGTACCTTCCATAAGAGGGTCACAGCAGCATTTGAAAACATGCAACTATTACCTAAACATAATTACTAGCAAAAAAAAGGCAGTCTAGATGAGATAAAACTCATTGGGGTGAAGCAAAGAAATAACAGTAACCCAAAGGGATAAATTAATGCACAAAAATTAGAACACACAAGGTGTTAAATTGCCAGGTTCTACAAGTATTGTCTATGTGCAATGAAAGGGAAGAGGTGCAGAACAGAAGACTGAGCATGTATTTTATATTTTTCACATGTATTAGTTACTTAGGTTATTATTATTTTTTTCAGTTGCTTTAATTTTAAATTGTGTTTGTAAGGCTTTGTGTACCTTTATTTCTATTAACAACAACAAAAAATACCTTTCATACACAATAGAATAAGTGTATCTGAAGCAGGACACTGGAAAGAAAAATGTTCAAGAAGTCTTTTGAATACTAACTTAGGTACAAAAAAATTCACATTTGGTTGACCAAACTACCTTCTGCCTGCCACTTCTCTGTTTGTTTCCAGTCAGCATACTATTAAATGTAATCACAAATATACTACGGGGCTCAAGTCACATTTTCTGCATATAGCATGTACCTTTACAAATTCTTGTCATTTTAGCATGTATTTTACGTAGAGTGTATTTAGAGTAACCTAAGAAAAGAAAGAAAATGAGATAACAAAATCTGCAGACAGCACAATTACAGAAGTCAGTCTCACCTATGAAAGATTTTGAGAAACCGCAGACCTCTACATACTGACAGCTTCAAAAATGAGTTGAAACAACTTACACGCAGTCATAACTGGATAGCTCAAGAAAATGTCACTTCAGTGCACAACAATCAGAAAGCAAAGACAGCGTCAACTTGTGTAAGAGATTAGAGTAATACTAAACACATTAAAATGCCATTATATAAATTAATGAAATTGAAACTCTTTGAAAATTCTGTTCAGCTTGATTACTTAGCCTCTAAATGGTAAGAGCAGAAATAGAATAAGAAGGTCAATGGGTCTGATTATAGCATGGACAAATTCTCATATGAAGAGAAATTTTAAAAATGACAACTATTTAGGTTTAAGACAAGAAGAAAAAGAAGTGATCCTACAGAGCTATAAAAAATAATGAATAGTTAAAAAAACAACTCAATAGCAGTAATTGTCATAAGAGAAGAGTATGGGTTACATCCAAGGAGGAATCAAAACATGACATGGATAAAATAAAGTATTTTGTAATATACTGCATAGTTAATCTATGGAACTTCAATACATGGATTTTATTGTGAAATCCAAGGGCTTAGCAGGAATCCATAAAGATTATATTAAACAGATAAAACATATTTAAATGTAATTATACATTAGCATTAAAGAGCATATGGCATATGAATCCTCAGCTCAACACAATCCCTGTCTTGAACCAGAGGCAGGACTTTGCATTGTTTCCTTCATATACCTGCTATCAACCACTGTTAAAGGGAGGAAGTGAATGCATCAAAAAACCTGCTACAGTTTACAAGCATTATGTAATGCTTGTTCTTACTGTCCTTTCACCAAAGGCATGAGAGTCTTGGGCTAAGTTTATTTTATAAAGTAGTGAAAATAAGTAAGAGCAGCTCTCTCTAGGGAAAAAAAAAAAAAAAAAAAAAAAAAAGCTTCTGCAGATAATACAACCAACATCTGCCATACATATCTTGCCAGGCTGCTTATCCCAGACCACCTCTAGCCTGGGTCTGCAGACTGAACATACATTTTCTGCATGGAGCATAGTAGGTACAGCCCGGGAGTGTCTTCTGCCTAGTTTCATCCCAAAGAAGCCTACCTTGCGCGCAGTGATGCTGCTTTCCTTCACCCCTCACTCTCCACACATCTCCAGCAACGCCATGTCCAGGGCAAAACTGTGGAGAAGGCTGGCAAAGAACGAGCCCTGTGTTGTGGGGTGCACCCAAGGCAGTCCCCTGGCAAGCCTGGGTCAGCCTGAGAGTTGGGACGTTGGTATGGGCATGGAGGGAAACGTCCCCAGCATGGAGGGGACCTTTCCATGGAACTAAAGGTCCCCAGCCTCACCAAAACACTCATCTGCCTTCAACAGTGCTACTGGGAGAACTGACTCTAGGGTGATGATGAAATCCTAGTATTAAAAATACCTTTCTTGGTGCTTTCATCTCAGAAGTGTTACCTGTTCAGGCTGTCCTGAATCACAGGCTGTACCACACTGAAAGGGGAACATGAGATGGTGAGGGGTCACAGGTTACAGGTCCTCAGGTCACAGTGTCTACAGAGGGCCAGCCATGTGGAGGGTAGCCTGGAGACAGAAGGCCAAGCTGGGGTTCGGCAGGCACGGCAAACCCTGTGGAGGTTTCAGCCCTGCAGAACTGTGGACAGAAGGGCAAAAACCTCCTGTTTTTGCAAAACTAAGAAAGAATATTAAAAATTCTCCCGCCCCTTCCTAGCCATAGATTTGCATGTAGGCACACAGATCTCACTAAAACAATCAAAAACAAACAAACAGAAAACCAAACCAAACAAACAAATGCAAAACAACCTTCACTAAAAAAGATTCGATCTCATTTTCCCTCTAATTTGTCAGCATTGCCAGTACCAGCTGTACATGCAACAGAAGCTGGAAAGTGCAGAGACCCTGAACAGAAAATGATAATAGTACTAATAAATGAGTGATAGCCATCACAACTTCTCAAACTGTTTTCCATCCATGTTTCTTGTTGTGAATAGAGTGCTAGCTACAGTAGACATAATCTAAAGTCATTTTAAATATGTTAATTTACAACAGCTAAAAAACTAATTAACAGCCATTGCTGCATAAACTCCTCTGGATGGTCTATACCTTTCTACAGAGCTGGGAGTCATTCCTCCCTACATTTTGCTCTATTCCAATTCTGACAGAAATCACATGAAAATTATTTATCCATTTGTCTCTCATTTTCAAAACTTATCCAATTAGAGCTAAATTAGGTAGCGCTATACATAACGAGCTACAAATTTCTGAGGTGTAACAAAATACTGTATTAATTGCATACAGCAAAACGAATAAACAGTTTAGACCACCACCACATGCAGACAGATTTTGACACCTCAGTTTATTTGCAGGACAGTTCTTAGCCTGTTGTGGTTTGACAGAACCATGTAAGAGCTAAGGGAGCTGTTTTGTTCTCTGGCAGTCCTGAGCTGATCACAGGGGAAGGACTATGTTCTTTTCTCTTCCCTGGCCAACAGGGCAACTACCAACTGCACCCTCTTTCCTAAAGGGGAAATCCTATTCTCAATTGTTCCTCATTACAATGCTCTCCCCCCCCCACCCCACCCCCCACCCCCAACTTTTAATGCTAAGGTCTATAAGGAAAGACGTTCTCTGACATGAACAGTGGTCATGGAAGTCAGAACCTGCTGAGGAGTTTGTAACAACTCACCTGCTGAATCAGCTAGGCCTGAAAATAGATGGCACTGAAGCATCGGGCCCATACCCAGCTGTCCCAGGTGTGACCAGCAGGTTGAGGGAGGTGATTGTCCCCCTCTACTCTGCCTTCGTGAAGTCCCCCCTGGAGTGCTGCGTCCGGGTCTGGGGCCCACAGCACAAGAAGGATGTGGACCTTTTAGAGCAGTTCCAGAGGAGGTGCCACAAAGATGATGGCTGGAGCACCTCTCCTACGAAGAAAGGCTGAGAAAGCAGGGAGAGTTCAGCCTGGAAAAGAGAAGGTTCTGGGGGGACCTCATTGTGGCCCTTCAGTACTTAAAGGGATCTTATAAAAAGAATAGAGGAGGACCCTTTACTTGGGTACATAATGATAGGACAAGGGGGAGTGGTCTTAAACTAGAAGAGGATAGATATAGATTAGAAAGAAATTCTTCAGTGTGAGGGTAGTGAGGCACTGAAACAGGTTGCAGAGAACTTGTGGATGCCCCATCCCTGGAGGTGTTCAAGGCCAGGCTGGATGTGGCCTTGGCCAACCTGATCTAGGGGATGGCATCCCTGTCTATGGCAGGGGGGTTGGAGTTACATGATCTTTAAGGTCCCTTCCAACCCCAGCCATTCTACGACAACTGTAGTCCATTGCTGCATAAGCACTGTAAGAAACTTCTGGTTCCAGACATTTTTTACATGCAACTCCAGGAGCATCATGTATGGAGAACAGAATTGTGTTAGAAATACTTCAGTTCAGCAAAACAATTTTTAAAATCATCTCCAGTAATCTCTGATTCATCTGCTCCTACATTCTTCTCTGTACCACCTAATGTCAGCTTAGAGATCAGCTTTTCCCCATCCCAGTCATCTGCTAAAGCTCTTACCAGGCAGATGCCTAGTTCCTTGTATAAAAGGAAAAAAAAAAAATCTGTTAGCCCCCCCCATCCCCTGTACGCCTGCGTTGTGCCTACATATCTAGTCAATATTTGTTTGGAAGCCAACCTGCTCTAGAGGCTTCACAGGGAAGTGAAACATAAAATAATGTGGTACTGTGCTTCCTAGTGACCCTCAAATTCTCTTTCATCACTGTAGAAACATTCTTTAGGGCATACATGTGTATTGCTTGCACTCCAAACCAGCTCTGCTTCAAATCAGGGGGTCTCTCAGTGTAGTTCGCCATCTTCACACACAGAACCTTCAGTCTAGCAACTGCTCACACCTCATATTTTGGAGGATATATGAGAAAAGAATAGGTTATAGAAAGTATTCTGGCATACTCTACAAATCAGAGATTAGTGGGCTTTATCTTTCAGTCAGAGGGGAAAGTTAAATCTTAGAAGTTGTGAGATAAGCTAAAGGAATTGTACTGGATTTTCTACTGTAAGTAGGTCTGATCTGTACTAAAAAAAAAAAAGGGTCACTGGCATTTCACATGTGATTCCCACACTGGTCTACATGTGACCATCCTCTAAACTGAGTTTATCATATGATTTCATGATCGGATGTTCTTAATCTACTCGTATTTTATGGAGCTAATATATGAAAGCATATCAGAAAATATTCACAATTTTTCCAGGGACAGTCATGGGATAAAGAGTGACACTGTTTAATTGTTAAATGAATTATATATCATTTATTGTGATACACAATTCATTCAGAGCCATTTATACAGTCCTTTAGATGTTATTTGATACCTTATTAGTGAGCTTTTCAGTTGCCATACCTCTATGCTCCTTCTGTTTGGTCAAGCTGTGTCAAATGATAAAGTTTGAAAGCACCTTATATGTCAGATGGTAATCTGAAAAATTCAATATAGCATCAGTGGGGGGGAAAAAAAAAGGTGGACAGTACAGGCTCAGAGAGGGATAAGCTGAGAAATATGCAGTAATAGTATGAGCACAATTTTTTTTTCCAATAATGACTGACAGCAAACACAGTAATAAACAAGTACAAAAATCAAGGGAATACTAAATTAATTTGTGTTTTATTGCTGATGACCATGAATGTTCTCTACTAAGTCCCTTAGTCCCTTTTGAAATTAAGTTTTTACATGTATGGAAAATGGAATCTTATACAGCTTTTTATAGCACTAAGTATGGCATATCCACAAGGAATTAAGTATTATTATTGTTCTAAAGCAATATTTCAAATAGCTTTGCTTTCTTTACTGACTAGCAGCTTACACAAGTTTTCCAATTGAGCAAGTTGTAGCAAAAAGTGAAAAAAATGCCCATCTCAGTGTGTTTTCTTAGGTCATTGCTTCTATGTAATTACCAGGAACTAGACAGGATGAATGATCCATGAATAATTACTAAGTTCTTTTAGAGTATCAACATTTCTATCATGTTATTCATTTAAGAACATTTTAATTCCTGAAAAGATGGATTGGAAAATAAGAACAAGCTAATGTTACGGTTTAGTTTGATGTATGAACCTACCGGTCCGGTTTATTTCTTTGTCTTAAGAGCATACAAATTCCAGTTCTATGCTTCTATTTCTTTACTTTCCTGATATTAATTTCATGCCTAAGTTCCTAAATGTCCGTAAATTCATCAGTCTTAACTTCAGTAGCTGGAAAAGTTTCAGCAATAGGAGTAAGACAAAAAGTAAGATTTACAGAACCAAACGTTTAAAAATTAGATATCTCTTCAAATGGTTGCATCTGATGATTAAGAGTTAGGTCTAAATATTGATCTGTGTTAAAATTGTGTCCTCTCAGATCACAATTTTAAAGTTATTTTTCTACATCATCTCCTGTGATGGTCCCATCACAGCTGAACAAGACTCATTTTCATTAAGGGTATTCCACTTGATCTGTTGCTTTTAAGTTCATTACAATTCATCAACAATGTTACCCTCAGAAATAAATAGACTTTCTCAACAGGATATCCTATCCAATTCATATAATGCTAGTGTGCTATATACGAATTTTTACATAATAATAAATAATATTTTAAAAACAAAACAAAACACTTTTGTTTGGGGAATGAAGTCTTTCCTACTCCTCATTCTTTTGCTATGAGATGAACTCTATCCAATCCTTTCTGAACCTAATCTGCAGCACCCCAAATAGAGAACAAATATAGAAAAAGGCAACTTGCACTTCTGAGCAGCTTCTAGTGTTGCCACCACTGAGACAAATTTTTTGCTGAAGATGTATGATTTGAAAAAGGACTTAGAATTGGAATTCTGATTCTTTTCAAGATAACAATATAATAAAATGATTTTTTTTTTTCTGCAAACCATGGTTGTGAACAGCAACGACATAAAGCCATGTTCCTAACACCTGGGGGAAGAGAAGAAGGGGCAGGTCCTAGTTATGCCTCAAGTCTTAGTTCTATCACAAAATCTATAAAGTCCAACTAGAGGCACTTAGTTGCTAGAGTTGGTCCTTAAAAATTCATTTGCCAGAAGGAGATCTGGGGAGTACGAGGTGCTCTAGCTACACACACTTCTGATTCCAAACTCACAGAAACTCCTCTAAGCACAGCTTGGAACACTGTCCAGATAGTTAAGATCTATCTGGAAACATTCCACAATATAGAAGTGTGGGTTTGTTTGTTTGTTTGTTTTTTAATATACAGAACAGTGTTAATTGTCTCTTCTACATAACTTCAGATTTTCAATTTTTCTATTGATAGACCACCATAAAATGATCTATGTTTTTTATACTGTACTAAATTTTTAGTTCTGGAGAGTGAGATAAAGTTTATTGAACAAGTTAAGTAACCAAATTTGCTTTGCATTGTAATTTTAATCCAGTTAAGTATTAAATTACATCTAGAGAAAAGCCAAAGGGGGAAACAAAGATATTGGGTTTCAGAATAACAGGGTTTAGGGAAGAAATTCAACAGGTTGAGTGCAATCGAGTATAATAAAATAGCAGAGAGGAAACAGCAGAGAGAGAATCTGAAACGTGCATAATGAGATTAAAGTGTGCCCGAAGGATATGGAATGCATAACATACAGCAATAAAATGAAGAGTTTAAAAAGCCAGTACAGTCAAAGTGAGAAAGGCAAGGAAAAAAAAAAAAAAAAAAAGAGTAAGAGAAAGCACTGTAGCTGGAGTGTCACCAAAATTAGACATCAGAAGATTTGTTTGGTCATCTTGACCTGCAGGCTTTGATAATATTTAACACACCGAGGAGAGAGAAGGGTTTGAAGGAATATAAGGAGAAGCTGTGAATAGTAAAAACTAATTAAAAAACAAGGCTGCAGTGTAAAAGACAGTTGCACAAAAAAGAGTAAACAAAACCATTTCAAGGGACTGATGCAAGAAATCTACACATATTCCTATTGCTCTTTAAACAGCAGGAGCTGAGATATTACAGAGATATTCAGGCCAAAACCATACAAGACCTTGGTTTTAGATTAAAACTGAAAATTTTGAATCTGTGAGCAATGGCAATTTCTGACATTTAAAACATACTTCTAAAAAATCTGATTTGGAGTAAGGTAAATAAGCCCAAATTTTTAGTGTATTGTGACAAGAGGATATTTCATTACAATTTTGTACATTTGGCAAATGTGGCAATATTGAAAAGATGCATGGAAAATTTGAAGATAGAAAGTGTTCTGATTTTAATTTCCATCAAATTGAACATCACTTTCTCCATAATGACACCCTGCATTGTGAAGAAAGTTACAGATTTACTTTCCAGTCCCCAGTAGGCCAGTCCTCTTGTAGGTATTATTAGGACAAAAAAAAAAAAAAAAAAAAAAAAAGTTGCTCTGAGTAAAGCAATTTCCTTCTTTTAAGTGAGCTACAGTACTCAGGAAGACCAGCAAACATCATAGCAAAACTTACTGCACCAACTCTTACAAAGATTAACAGTTTGAATAAATTTTGAAACCACATTTTTCCAGGTCTTACAAATATGTCTTCCTAATGAACTGTTTTTTATCTGTGCCAAAACTAGCATAACTCAAACCCATTTTCTTTTGATTTCAGTTACAGAAATTCAAAGACTGGGGGGAGAAGGGTGAAAGGGAGAGAGGAAAGATTTCAAGAGTGCATTTTCTACCTCCAATTCCCAAGTGATAACTTCTCAAATATCTACCACAAATGCATTTATTTATTTTTTTCATCTGTGATTTCCAACTGAAAACTACAAATAGTCTACCCATTACACTTTCCACCACTGCTTTCCTTTCCCTCTCTCTGGCTGCATTTAAGTTCACGTTCTTCTACTACACAAGTGACTCACACACCTATTCTCACCACTCATACTGAAGGTGTATTTTTGCTACCACTTGAGCCAATATCCATTGTAAGTAAGAGAGAAAGGTTCCTCCAAAATGTTGTTCAGAAAATGTAAGTTGTGATCCTGCTGTGAATCATCTTCTAGAACCTTACTGTTTATGAGCCTAGGGGGAGCCTAAGGAGACTAGCTGAATAAGACAGATTCATGAAGTTGAGCAGGTTAATACTGTTTTATTTTCCTTATGCAGCCACCCCTCAGAATAGCAGCTTTTTAGTAAACTTTCAGGGACAAATATTTTTGTTAGAAGAGATGCAACAAGTCAACACGTTAACTGTAAGTTAAAAAACAGGTTTAGATGAAATTTAAAAATTTCTCGTAAATAGTAAAATGTGTGCTTTTCGGAAAGGATAGTAACAATCTAGCACTGAGTCAACCAATTTGTATTTTAAAAAAACTTCCTTTGAGCACTGGTCCGACCATTTAATACTTGTTTTCCTGACTGACCACTGACAGAATAAGACCACTGAGCTAACAGACCTAATAGGGATAGCAAGAAGGAAAAAAATCTCCAATCAAACCACAAGAAAAAAATACCCAAATAGTTTGAGAGCGCTTGTGTCATTCAGATGTATGGTTTGTTTCTCAAGATAGTTTATCAGTGTTGCAACCACCAAAAAAACTCATAAGTAGTGAGTGATCTATACATCTGTAGTCATAAAATGAGACTGTTGAGGTTCTTGTACAGTGAAGCAAGGCAGAGAATTGGATAGTTCCTGCCCCTGCTTTTTGGCATTGTACCACAGTTGGCTAGATTTGCGACTGACCCCTAGCTACCCAGAAGTATTATACATAATACCTTACTTATTTCAACAAAATAAATCAAGAAAATTTCCCCATGGGGAAAAATAGGGATATCTTGCAGCTGTAGAATAAATAAATAAATTAATTAAATTATGATTTTAGTAGTACAGGTCTGGCAGGGGGGACAACTGACAGAGAGAAAACAAGCTAAACTACATTTTTAAACCTTAGATTCAGAACAACTTGATTTGAGACATACTACTAATTGTCAAGCTTATGCCTGTTACTTGTCATTACTCAAATGAAATTCTTTTAAAAGTGAGCTTGATCAAAGCCTGGATTTCTAAATGAACTTCTGATGTACTCTTAGTGGAGTTTTAAGTTATAAATTGAAGAAATATTTACTGCAGGTCAAAAAAAAAGCTAAAAACAGTTTAAAAATATGATATATCACAAAGCAACATTTTTCCTTTTCCCCCATACTAACAAGATAAAGAAGTATAAAATACATTGAATAAATACATATGAATGATGCTTTTGAGTCATAAAAATAGACAAGATTCATATCAACAACCCTAATTTTTTTACAGGTAATTGCCTAAATATGCCAAATTAAACCTCCCCATTAGTTCTTAGAGTTCTCTTTCTATGTAGGGAGTTCATCATTTTCAAAGACGGAGAAGGACATAAAATTCTCTGTGACTTCCTAGGAATCTGTTTTGGTTATTTGGTCTGAGAGTTACTTTCTCTCTTGGCAAAAGCATCCTGGATTGCATCCTGCTGCACTTGGATCAAGAAATATTAAGCTTCAAACAAGTGCTTGATATTGAGAAAATAACTTAGCTAAAAACATTCCCAAAAAAGGCCTTTTAACCAGACAAACTGCCTAGCACTGAGAAGCCTCATCACAAACAAGCACGGCATACCTGAAAAGGCTAATCTACAGGCTCCCTATACATTTCTTACTGGATGTTTAAGGACATCCCCTTTAGATTTCAGGCACACTTCAGATTTTGCTTCCATTAAAAATAGTTCTCTTAGTGCTGGATTAGTATGTTGCTTCTCTCATTCCAAAAACCTTGTCCTTGAAACTTAAATTCTCATTGCTCTTCTAGGTTGGGGATCCATCCTTATATACTTCTAAGAATACGTCTCTAACGAGTATGCTTACAGGAGGAGTATTTAAATAATTCTTTTAAAACATTACACACTAAATCTTCATTTACCAGCCTCTGAAAGAGTTGTAAACCAAACACTTTCCCAAAACATCATTTTTGTTTTTACAGCAGAATGAATTTCCACTATAAATGCCAATAGACTAATAGCCATGAGCATGCTGAAGAAATCAGCAACAGAAAAAATGGATGCGGATAGCATACAGATCTGTTGTTTTGAAATCAAATGAAGAGATGTAACTTTATTTTTTTTTCTTTTTTACTTAGTGGAAGAAGTACAGTCCAATTCTTTTCTCAGTGTACAAATGTTAAATTCCACTCCAGTGAGTGGCGTTGGATCAGGACTTGTGAATCCTTAGCTATTTAACACCCTTTTGTGTTTAAACATTCTCATCTCTTTCTTTACGATATGTTTGACAGTGGTTGCTTAATATGCTTATTTGGGTTAATAATGAGTCAAATCAGAGTGCTTTCATTCCCCCCAGTTTCTTGTATATTAAACTGAAAACACATAGTATAGTGAAAATAGTGTGGTTTTTTTTTACTTGGTAAAATTAATTTATTGAACAGACTTCTGAGCCATTATCTTTTATCTTGTGATAATAAAAAGTGTACTATTTTTATGTAGTGTCCATAACGTACACTACAGCAAAAACATTTTTATAAATAGTGTTTTAAAGAGTAAGGAGAGAGGGGGGAAATCATTTTACAAGGCATATTTGGGATTATAGTCTTCAAGATACTGCACAGAGCCTCTCAAGATTTCTATGCCATGACAGTCAATGAGCTGAAGTCAATATTGTTAGCTATTGGTACCACTTCAGTTGATAAATTGTATTTATTCTTTTAGAATATATTTGTATCTGTAGACTTGATTTTTATAAATATTGAGAGAGAGAGAGAGAGAGAGAGAGATACTTCCAGTGACAAACAGCTTATTAGTGAGAATCACGTTTGTTATATGAACCCTCTTCCATGTAATGAGAAGCATATACAGTTATAAAGGAGTATGTTGCATATGGTAAGAACAGCTTTTGACCAGCAAGACTAAAGTTTCTGCTCACTAGACACAAGACCCCAGGCTGGCCTGGCATTTGAGGTGGATCAGACAGGATATTTTCATCGTGGTGAGCACCCTAAAAAGAAAAGGTTCTTCAACTCAGGAAAACTAGATTTCTATTACACTACAAAATTCCTCCCATTGCAAAATAAATAAATAAATAAATAAATTTAAAAGTAATTGGGGAGGACAGGATAGGAAAAATAAAATAAAATCCCTACCTATAGAAGATTTCTGTGCATGTTTGAAATTTGTTTTGTTATTAGCCAACTTGTTATTTTTGTTATTAGCCAATTTGCTATTAGTGAGATTGTTTCAAGGTAGGACATATGTCTAGTCTGTGACTTGCCCAAGATCTGTCATGGCTGCCATGGTGATCTCCACCCTGTTGGAGATCCTAGGCTTGCTGAAGGCAATGGGAGAAATATTCCCAAAGCAGAGATTTGATTGTTGAATCTTTATTCCCTTACTACTGAATCTTTCATTAGTTCAGTGATACTCAGGTACAGAATAATATATAATCAGAAATCACTCTCACTATCATTTTTTAAGTTTCGAAGTCAAGACTGTTACTGTGGCCATTTATATCCAGGATGGGCCAAGCTGTCCCTGCTCTCATACTCTAAAAAATTTATGAAAACCATAATTAAAAGAAAAAAGAAAGAAACATTACCAAAGTTTCTTAATAACAAAGAAACTGATGATGAAAACAAATCTTGATGCCACAGTGCCTAAGTAACTTTTAAGATTTTGAGTCCTGTCAAGTCACATATGTTCTTTTCCATTTCACCCAATTCTGCCTCTATTTGAGTTGACAGAGCTACATTTCTGCATCTGCCAGAGGTATTCCTACGATTTTTTGAGGAAAAGTGTAGCGTATTGTCACTAGGAACCAAACAACTGTGAATTTGCTAGGCATACAGCAATTTAGTTTACATAATTTTGTTTAGTTTAAAGTGGCTATCTTGTGCTAAACCAGTAGTGGTTTATCATTCTGTCATGCTTACTGTAGAATATAAGAATGACTTTTGGACTGGAAGGAAGACAAGGGGGAAGGAGTGGTGTGATATTTTCATTTGCTTGGAGCCATGTAATCATGTTCAGTTATAAATCTGTTGTCAGTTCCACTGATCAATAACTATTAACAATAAGCACCACTAGTCACCAGCTTGACGTTGATGAATGAAATAACCAAGAATGGGAGAAATCTCCTGATAATGGCATCTAGACTCGAAAATTCATCCATCCTCCTCTTTCTTTTTCCCAGGCCTTATCCCAGGCAGTTACTGCCTTTTTACCCATCTTAAGTTCTCTTTAGTACCAACTTTGCTTTAGTGTTGTCTTGCACATGTGCACCTTCCTATGCAACTCACTAATTAATCCATCTTTCCACAACCATTTCTAAAATTTATGCAACAGTTTTAAGTACATATGTTTTTCTGCTTTACTTCAATGAGTTTCAGAAGCCAGAAACAATAGAAACCTTCATCGTACAGCAAAGTTAGCTCTCCATGGAGAAGCACACCAGCCAAGCAATATTTAGGCTGGCTATTGAAAAATGTGCTTCTATTAAATCCTGAGAGAAGAATGTAAGATTTATATATATATATTACTATATGTATTATAATGTATATTATATAAAATATTTATTTGTATGTATATTTAATTTGTCTATTTCTCTAAGTTAAGGTAGCTTTGACATGATGTTCCCAAGCCCACATCAGCAACATTGCTCACTATTGATAGTATTAACTTATGCAAGCATGCACTAAGATGACAGGGTTAGGCATGCGCATCAATAATTATGGTATCTATTTATCTACCACATTACAGAATAAAAACTTTTGTTGGATCTTTCAAAGCAAAAACACTCATTCTTAGTCTTCATCTCTCTGGATTTCTGGCAAGTTGCTTCAGAGAAAGATTTGAGGCACACTGACAGTGGAAAACATGAATTTTATACATTTTCACCTAGAACAAAACTTAAATTCTACTTTAATTTATTTAAATTGTTGTAAACCACAAATTGAACAATGTAGTGTTTTCATGGGTTTAGCAGAATTTGATTATAATTTCTGGCTTTCTTACAATGAAGTCTTATTTTTCTGTTCAAATGTAATTTTCTGCAAACAAATGCCTTGTATAGCTTAAAGATTCAGGTCAGCTCTCTATAAAACTGAAGGCCCTATTCCTAGCTGTGAAAAAAATATTGATGTGGAACACTATTTTGCTATCACTGTTTTTTTAGTTTGGGGTGGGTTTTTTGTTTGTATGTTTGTTTTGTTTTTTGCTTATCTAATCTCAATAGCAATCTTTTTAAAGAGTCTACAATCATTTTTAGATTATTTTTAATGATTAAATGAGTTAAAAACAAGAAATGGCAAAAGACATTGATGTGCAGACATAATTTTCTTCAACTCCAATGGACTGGGAAAGGAATGCAATGGACTTATAAGGAAGGCAAAAACCAAACACTGCATTATTTTGGGACAAAACTACACTTCAAGCATTTTAAGGGAATAGTAGCTACACCCCTTCATTGTCTGCTTGCTATGGATTTGAGCCATACAGGCATAGATTCATTTCATGTCGTCTCATCTGACACTGCAATGCTACCTTTCAATTTATCCTCAGTTTGGTGGACATAAAGGGGACATTCTCAGTGACAGCCTCTTAGATTTCCTTTGATTATTGTTGTGCTCAAGTGTTCCTTTAAAGAATTATTGCAGTCTCAAATGGATTTTATAGGAAAGAGTTAAGTGCATTATATAGGACAAGTCATTATGACATATCCTTAATGTTATGCCTCACACCTGCATAGGTGGCGCTTACAGAAAGGTCACAAGTTAAAGCATCCCAACAGAGTTAAAATGCACAATCTTGCCCTAGATAAGCTTACCTAATTTTAACAGAGCAGTACATATCTCAGTGTCCTTCATAAATCTTAGTGTCTTTAAGAAATACACCAAGCAACCTTAAAAGCCTTCAGCTATATACTGTTAAGACACAGAGCATTTTATGGCCAATCTGCATTTTTTATTTGAATTCTTTCCCTTTGCATTCCAATGACCATACCACTTTGGTCTGTATTGCATCTTCACTGCACTCCAGCTGGGTACCTACCCTCTGTACAGAATTCCTGCCAGGGTCAAAGTACTGACTACCCAATCAAGCTCTGCACTGCAGACTACAAGGAAAAAAAAATAATGTTCTAAATATGTGCTGTCCATCTGCAGCAGTACTTGCTCCTTTCTTCTGTAATACAGTGCATTGAGCACAACAGTAGCTTTATTGGCATATTGCAGCATTTTTAAGAATGCATCATAGTAGTAAAGATCTTGTGCTGAAAACAAATGTACTTTTTACAGTTCTCAACTTTTATTCTAATTGCAAATAAATATATAGCTGTAATATATAGTCATTTTCATATTTTTTTAAATATGAAAATATTACTATTTTTGCCAGTCAAATGATACAGTAAGCTCAGATTTAGAGAATTAGACTTTGTCAATGATAACGGTATGCTCTTACAGCAGGACCTAAACTGAATTCCCGTTTTACTATAAATTTCTACACTTAAAAAGAACAGCAATTAAATAATCAATGGGTCTGTTCCTTTTTTTTTTTTTAAATGCATAGCCATACAAATAAGGCAGAATTTAACATAAAATATTTCCTGTATGGCTTTCACCAAAACAAAAATAGTTTTTTTTGTTTGTGGGTTTTTTTTGCATAACACTGTCACATTCAGAGCATCATTTTTAATTATTTTTCAGACATCAACGTTTTGACCTACCTAGTTAGAACAGAGTTGTTTGGAATACTGTCCATTTGCTAGTAACTTACATTTTATCCAATTTTTATTTATTTATTTTAAGGGTACTTCCCATTTCAGTAAATGGAGTTAATAATTAGATTATGAAAATCTCCTTTTCCTTTTGATTTTTAGTTTCAAACCAGAACTATGATTTTTTTTTTCAGTTTTGTCTTTTTCAGAAAAAAAAAAAATGAAGATGAATGGGGAAAAGCATTGTAAATACTACATGCAACATATTTTCCAGATAATAAAATAAGTGTTAAATGATACTGCAGAAAACTGTAGGTAGATGTTATATTCATCATCATTGCAGCAGAAGCAAGAATTAGATGATTGAAATATCACATTGCTGACATACCGAGATGGCAGAGCATATGTTAGTGTTATTTGAGTCATAGCAACAACTAACAAGAAATTGTGGTCAGGCTTCTATTTTTATGACCATCAATTAGCAATAGGCTCTTCCCCTCCCAATCTCAAACATTTACATCATATCTGCTAGCAGTATTGCTTTCTCTTCTAAATTATTTATTCAATTGAAGGATAGTTTACAAGCATGCAAATCACTACCTGATGGCACACTTGTTAGTGGCTTCTGTCATGCATGTTCAATTTAATAATCTTTTATGAATCAGTTGCAGAACATGTACTGACTGCAGATATAATGCAGCTGAAGCAACAAGGTGGATGAAATAATGAGTAAATCCTTGTGAGAACAGGCAGGCTTAACATTTCTGCAGGATGACAAAGAAATGCCAGATTAGAAGTGCTTTAAAGTTGTTACCATCTGAGAGCATTTGTGAAGCAAAAACTCCTCTGCCAGGTTACCCATGTGTTGGTATTCTCACTTCCACCACACGCAACACCTTCATGGCATCTAAAACAAGGCAAAATACTGAATGGTGCCTTAATCAGAAAGAAGAATGGACAAAAACAGGGTGGTTGGTTGTGTTTTTTTTTTCTGAATATCCTAAGACAATTCCTCCCTATGAGTGATCAACTTAGTGCTTGCACTTCATGTTGCTTTAAACCAGGTGTCATACATGCAAATCCATTCACTTCAGTAAGTTCTTATCTCTTTATGACCCTCCTTCCTTTCTACCCCAATTTATGACAAGGATTTCTAGTTCAATTCAGTAGTAAAGGACTAGTGTGCTATGCTACCAGTAGGCACTAATTGTGGCTTGCTTTTATTTTCAATCATTTAGTTTTTACATTTGATGAAAATCTGAAAGGACCCCAGACCCTACTATTCACTTTTTCTTTCTTCATTTTAGTCTTGTAACTAGATTTTTCATTTACCCTAACGGTATACAGCGCAGACCCTAACTTATTGTTTCACTTGCTATCTCATAAGGATTTATATTTCACACTAAAAAATTATTTCATTTTAGCTGTAGGGTCACAGTTGCCTGCCTCTCTTTTCCACTACAGTAGTTAACCACAAAGATTAGACCCCTCAGTACAACCATCTGCACATTCACTTATTAAGAAAAACATTAAAATCATTCCATCCTTTTCAAGAACAGCATATTTATCTACTAGATGTTTAGGAAGAAAGACAGTTGATTCAAGGGCATGGCAGTACAAAGTGCCTTTTTAAAAAAAAAAAAAAGAAAAAGAAGAAAGGTGTATACTTTACAATGAAATACTAGAATACTAGTAGCATTTTTAATAAGCATAGGTAGAGCCTTCAGACACTCTGGTGTCGGTGCTTGTTTGAACTTGAAGAGAGAAAAAGAATATACAATGAAACAGGAAGAAAAGTTGAAATGAATAAGATAAGTTATCCTGAACCTGAACTGCAACATAGTATATTTTCATCATTTTACCTAGCTCCTTCCTTCACCTTCTTTTCAGCTAGGACTGAAATCAGAAATCCCGGAGCACTATGAGGCAGACTACTTTGCTCAGAAAAGGAATATCTGCTCCAGTATTTAAACTCGGTGGATCATCTGTAGTTTGGCTTAGCAGTTTTTCTGTCATGGGTAGATTTAGGAATATTCCTGTTTTCATTGAGCAGTTTTGGTAGTGATTAAGCTCTCTTCCAACCTCCCTTCAAAGTCCTGAAATGCACTTTTACTGATCCTTCATTTCTTCCCATTCAGATAGAAATTGTAAAAGGAATCAGAGTCATACAGACAAATATAAACAGATGCCATCTTGATACAGCACAGCTAAATGTGGTTATTGTAAAAAGATGGTTTTGGTACAAATGCACACATTTTATCTCAAGTGAAAGAAAGCTAGTAGTAACACTAGCTAACCTCCCATTTATAAAGAGAAAAAATGCTGTCTGTCACTATTTCACTTTCCCTAATGAGTTTCATTTGAATTTTGAGGTGATCTATTCTAACAAGGTAGAAAATAATAATAATAACAATTATTATTATTAATAGATATTGCAAAGAATTCCTGAACAGGTAAAACAGGTAAAGCGCTGTTAGTAATGGAGAAATAGAATTACCATAGAGTTAAGTTTTTCCATCTCCGGCCATCAGAACAACATTAGTGGTCAGGGAAATAAAGTGGACAAGCCAAATCAAAAGACTTCCAATTGCTTCTGGAGAGTCAGAAAAAAAGGTTTTATCTTTCCTTTCAAAGAAAAAGAAAAAGCTATCAGCCAAAAGCTCAACCATTAGACTAACACAAAAATAAAGTAAGAGTGATTCAGAAAGCAACACGCAAATCGTGTTTAACTGTCTTAAGGAATTAGTAGAGAGGAAATTAGGAAACTAAATTAGTAGGGAGGAAAATCAGACAAAAGCCAGTCTTAATGAAATAATGTTGTGAAAGTCGCATATTTCTACATCTGGCTCAAGTGAAGATCTATATTGTTATTCTTTTCTATACCAATACCTCTAAAAGCTCTTTTTTATCTTTCTAGACCCTTTTGGGATTTCCTTCATATTTCATAAACCATGGCACTGGTCTTTGAAAAGTGAACACCTATTCTGGCACTTGCTCACAAGCAGACAGAAATCTTAAACAGAGCCAATACCCACAGAGCTAGTCTGTCATTCCTTTCAAATAGTCTAGCAATAAAGAATTCTAGCTTGACTGACAGCTTAAACCAGGCTTCCTAATATCTATTGGTTCCAGGATATTTGTAATTAATAAAGCCCAATTAGCTGCTTCTAATAATTACATAGCATTGTGGAAAATTATGATAAAGGACAAATTACAGTATACAGAAACACCGGAAAAATATGTAGCTATGCATATTTTTTTTTAACTGAAATTCAGAAAAAGCATTAAAATATATATTAAGGAGTCATTTTAGCAATATTCTTTCTTCTGGCTTAAGGATTCCTCTGAAGACAGAAGTCCTATGCTTGACAGTTTACATATATTAAAAGTGTGTTCAAAATAAATCAGTCATAGAAAACCAGTTTTTGAAAATCTACAGTGTAAGTCATAAGAAAAACAGAAGAATAATTGTTTACCATTTAAAAAATATATTAAATTCACAGCACACATTGAGATCATGACATTTAACTGCCGTAGGTCTTAGGAAACTCACTGAAATCAAACTGTGGAATTATTTTATATTACTTTCATGGACACGGGCTAACAAGAATAAATTTATAGTGGCTGAAAAAGGCAAAATCATTAAAAACACAGCAGAAAAGATAGACAGAAAGCAGGCAGGCCAAATAAGGTCATAGAAAATGATTCATTAATAAATGCTTTAACTTCTTCCTATGCAAGTCAAAGCAGTACCTGATTCAATGTTGCATGATCAATTCTTAGCTAGAGGCAGATAGCAGTAGAAGCAGTAAGTATTCTTCAGGAATTTGGCTGATATAGTGACAAGTTTTTAGCTCCCCACGTTTCAGGTCAATAACTGTAGATGGCAGAACTTGCAGTCTTATGCAAAAAAAAAAAAAAAAAAGTAAACAAAGCAAAACTACAAAGCACTTCTGTATATTTTGCCTTATTCCTTCAGCAAGCATTCTACAAAAAATGCCCTGAGGGCTACCCATTCCTTCATTCATTTTCTTGAAATAAGAGTTAACCCAACCTCAAACCTCCTGACCAAGGTATAGATTAGCATTAGAAAAGGTTCAGACCTTTTCAGACTTTAACATTGACACAGAAAACTAAATAAGACTCCTTATTTAAGATCTTAATTAATACTTTAAGTAAGGTCTCCTTACGCTAGAGACAGCTGAAGAGACACTTGGTAGATTCTTATTCCTAAACATTGGAGAGGAATCACTTGTTCCCTTTTTTCATTCAAGTGTGAGAACTAGGAGGCAACCAAATGAAAGCAGGAGATGAGAAGCTGGCAAAAGCCACTTGTCCTTCATGCAACTGATAGCAGATGAGTAGGATGTGCTGCTAGAGGATATTCTGACTAATAGATGTCTACAGAGGTTCAAGAGGATACTCAGCAAATAGTTCTGTGAGAAATCCACTAAGGGTAATCAAATGAGCCAAATGACTATGTCTCTGGAAAATCCCCCAGTGTTGAAAATATCGGGAGGATGGAAAATTTGTTTTATCCTTGCTGTTTTATAGAAATTTCCTTACACCTGTTGGACAAGGCAGCATACAGCATTAGTTGAGGGATTTGTTCTGCCATTGGGAGCCATTCTTTGACTGCTGTAGTCAAAAAGCGCATGATTTTTTATCTCTAAAATATTTGTATGCTTTCTAGGAATAATGTGTTCTGAATCTCAAATGCTTCAGGGAGTATTGATGGATGCTTACAGGGTATTTCCATCCCCAGGTCTATGGTTTCTGAAAGCATGCTCTACTTCTGAACATTATCAGTCTCAAAAAGATCCAGGCTGCTTAGAAACCCCAAGTACACCTTCTGGACATGACTTTTGTATTCTAAACCCACCATAAACAATATTCCATTTCCCTGTGTGATAATCCACCTTCTTATGTTCTACCCTCTTTGCACATCTATTTTTAATATCTCCACCTTCTTTCATTTCTCTGTTTGTATGTATCTTCCATTTTTTCCATATTTACTTCCTGATCCCTGCAGACAGGGGAAGAGGTGAGGAAAGGTTTCCAATAAAACAGCAACTGATAGAACAGGAACAGAGTACCTGGGTGGATTTTACTCTTCAGACAGCATTTAACACCTTATTACATCTGCAGAGAATGATTGAGACAGAAAAGCTGAAAAACAACTAGAACACCAGTGCAATCATAAATAATTGCTGTAAGAGAAATACACACTTGTGTGGCATAATTTAATTGAAAAAATAATAAATCAAATAAAGCTATTCTTAGGAGATCAGCCTCACCACCTGTTATTACCTACTGAAATTGGTGCCACATACTGGATTTTATGAGTAAAAACTCTGGACTAGGAATTGCCTAAATTTGCATTCTATTCTGCTTTACTGTTCTATCTGAAGTTATGAAAAGTGAAAAGAAGAACCAAAATGGCTCTTCAGATTATGGGATAATCCTGCATCTTCTAAAACTAAGCATTTCAGAACATTAAATTGGAGCATTCAGTTTGCAGGCAGTAAATCTCTAAATACAGTATGACAACTGAGCAATTTTTTAGTAATTTATTCCAGGTTTGTGCTCTGCCCTACAAAAATTTCTTCTAATTGAAATTCATAGATTTTTGTATCTATGTATCTTTTACCATTCTCCAGTTGGGCAGATAAGAGGAAAAAAAGTTTGAAACAATGTCACCGCAAAGGGTTTTTAAGAATTAATGTGAACAAAAGTACTGTAGGTAGGATTTGAAAACAACCATAACATGATAAACTAAGAATGCGAAGTAAGTTTTCCACAACTGTTCAAACAATTGGAGTTTCAGGCCATGTTGATGTAGCCCCTTTCCCTGAACTTGATTGGGAAGTATGAAAGGAGATGAAAGAGACTTAAGTTTATTTTCTAATGATCACTAATAAACAGCTCAAGCTTTTGAGTGAAACCCTATTTTCAGGATTTGCTCAGAAGCCTTAAAAAATGAATGAAAGTCTTGTTGCTCCTTGTCACAGTTCCACTGCTGAGCACAAACAGGAGAAGCACCTATTCTGGTAACCACCTCAAAGCCAGGCTAAAGCCACCAAAGCCATTGGAGCTCAAAGCTGAATGTCAGTTTTCCTCTTTCCCCTGGCATTAGGAGATGGTTCTTCAGAGTACATAAACTCTTTAGTGAGTAGTCACATTGCTAATGTGCTAATTCAGCATTTATCTACTCAACCAAAGTTTTAAAGATACTAATTCTCTTATATTTTTTTTTTAATTAGAGGATTAAAGCTACATTTAGTTTGTATGTACACACACAAAATTTTTAGTACCTAGCACAGAAATTAATTTAACAAAGAAATAATATTTGCTGACAGACAAAATACACTCAGGAAATCATTGTAAGACACTAGCTGAAAGTTTTTCTGTTATTAGTTATTATCTGTATTATTATCACAAACAAGCCATGCTGTGAACACAAAATGAGACTTCCTCAATTATTCCTAAGTTTCTAAAAGCACAGTACCTAGGCATCCACCACCTAACGATCTATGCAAGCAATTAAACAGTTATGGTCTATATCATCAATTGACAATTTCAGAGTAGACAGGTATGAATCAGATTTGTAATTGGAGTGAACCAAAGTAAAAAAAATAGGTTAATCAGGACAGTGGGTATGGATCTGACCCCCGGCCTTACATAAAACGTAACAGTAGGAAAAGTCTCATATTTCAAAACCAGAGCTGTTAAATATTCATATAAGTCTTGCTGCCAGTAGTCATGATGGCAGTGAGAAGATGTGCAAAGACAACAATGAATCAGTGCAAAAATATATCTATGTTGGCCTTTTTTTTGTTGTATTTTTGGCCTTTCCCCTACCTTATCTTTTTATATGAGAATTTCAAAGCACTAAATATCAAATCCAACTTCAAGAAATGAATTGTTAGCAGCAAACTTCTCAGTAATCACAGGGCTCTGGCATGAAATCACGATTTCTAAATCTGTTTTAAAACCATGTCACACTTTCCTACCTTTCTCTAGTCTTCTATGTAGTGTTCTGGTGCATTAGCATTTATTTCTCTAGCTTTCTCATCTATATTCCCAGTGTCTCAGGATGACAATATGCATTTTCACCAGACCATCAGACAGCGAATAAAACACTGGAAAAAGCAACATTTTTGTGTGTATTTTTCTTGCTGTAACACTCAGATAAGCTCCTTGATATAAAGGTCGGACATGTACACAACCTATAGGAAGGCCTAAAGGAATCAATTTTGGTGTGCTGTTTAATATAAGTGTTAAAAGTCAGATGATTAGTAAAAAGAGAAAGAAGGCATATTATTTATCATTCATATTAATGCATCACTTGCATCTCAATTACTACAAAAAGATGAGGAAAAATGCTGTGACAATCAATTTAATGTCACTTTAAAAACATTCTTATTCTGTATTCTTTGTGATTATGACATCATGTCCACCAGTTTGTGAATCAAATTACAGGCAGACCACATGAAATAGATTAATTTTAAAATGATTTCACTGAGACAAACAGAAACTTTCTTGGAATCCTCTAAGAATGTCTGCAATCTGAATACTTCATCTATTCCACCTTTTTGACACACTTCTGTTATGACTGTGTTAAAGAGGATAAAAAGTTTATTAAAATCTCTTCTTATTAAAATGTATTTATTATGAACTAGCATATCCACCAGTATTAGAACTCTGTAAAATCAGGGTGAATGGCAATGGTTGACTTCTGTCAGTAAGGAGTCGTCATATCTAGTCAGCCTGGCTTTCTGTTATTAGATCAGAAAAGCAATTAAATAAATCATAAATAAAATCTGACCGTAGTGGCTTATAGGCTTTGGAGGTTAAACTAGATTTTAAAGTAGATCCATATTTAAGGCATGAATAACAAAGGAAAAAGGCCATACTTGGCACTCTACAGGCAGGTCAAGCTATCTCAGTTCTTGGCACCCTAGCAAATGTGAATATTTTATTCCAAATTTAAAAGTGCACTCTCTCTCTTACTCAAGCATGCCGCCCAAAATAGGCAGTCTCTACGTACTGGATTCCACAACTTGGTTTATAATATCACAAGTATTTAGTACTATGCTTGAGGGGAGGGAAAAAAAAAAAAAAAAAAAAAAAAGGAAAAAAGGGTTTCCAGAAATAGGGTTCAAGTTTAGAACCCCAACCACCTCGAAGTATTTCATGCCTAAGGCCAAACTTTGTTGGTGGTGGCGGTAATATATTTGTCTATGCAGATCTGCTTGCAACAGCATTTACATACCTGGCTGAAATTGAAGCAGAAATTACTAAAATACTGGTTCATTACTCCTCTCTTCTATTGGTTTTAATTTGGTAATTTGTTTGTACTATTGTTTTTCTGAAGTTGTATATCTTCCTGTACATACCAGTTTTTCTGAACAGCCTTTTCTAGTCACATATCAAATACTTGTCCCCCTATTTCTCTTTTGTCACTTCCTTGATGCATTACTGTCTGTATTCCATCATCTCATCCCCTTTACTGTAACGTAAACCTTGGGCTCAATAAACATTGACATCTTCAAACTCGTGCTATTTTTTTTTCTTAATCTCTCATTTCTTCTAAGATTTTTCATGAAATGTTAAGGAAGTATTTTAATGGAGTTCAAGAGCTCAGGCTAATGAGCAGTTATGAACAATTCATAACTACTCTTCCTGAACACAAACCATAAAAATGGTTTTCATTAGATTTTCAGTTTTGCAAGTGCCTGAGAATAGCAAACAGCAGCAAGTACAGCTATGAAGGGAATCAAATGTGTTCACTAGTATTTTAATGTTTTTGTCTGCTAATTCATTTAATCCAAGGAGTAAAGATCTTCACAAACCACTGTGTTTTAAACTGTCTTCCATACATCGTGCAAACAAGATGCACCATGGAAGCTTATGGACCCTACACATCCACACTATGGCTTGCATTGTTTACCTGGAAAATGTCAACCTTAAGTACTGATGTCAGCCCTTAGAAAAAAGAGTACAGCAAGAGTTCATGAACCATCTTCTTATACAGCCCACTAGCAACACAGAGCAGTGGTCCCTAAAAATTTCTTACACAGAACAGAGTTGGCTCCTACACTAAATTCACTTATAAAGTAAAAATCTAATTATTTTGAAAATCCTTTTAGGAAGCTCACTTTTTATATTCTCCATGTTGTTTTGCTTTTTATATATTCCAGATCACTGGCAACTTAAAACCTCAAAATTTCATCTATGTTAAGAAGTTAATGTAAGCTAGTTTTCTCACCTTACAATGTCAGCTGGGTTATGTAGAAGACTGCAACAGGAGCAAGTTATGCATACCAAAAAGAAAAATCACAAAAATGATAAAGAAAAAAAAGTTGTCCTTTAAATATTGTTTATCTATGTCAGCTAATAGCACACACAGGTGCAATTCCTGCCTTCTCTTGCTAGCAGAATGAATCAAATCCTCTTGGAGCTTAAATCAATACAGGTAAGTCTAGTCAGGGAAGAATGCCTGGTAACTGAGTAAAATTTAGCCTTGAATAAAGGGGTCATATTGTCTTCTTAATTAGCCATTTTCTTGAGAGCAGTAAGTATAGATAACATTCAGTAAGGCTGATGTCTCAAAAAAAATAAAAAAAAAGATTAAAACTGCAATTATGTTACAGAACAAAAGCATTTTATTAAATACAAATCAGTTGAATTTCATCAATAATGAGACTTCCACCTTCATTAAGCTCTTAATGCTATCACAAACACAGGTGTAAGTACTTTCCCATTCATTTTACCTTTCATTAACAATATTACATTTTTCATTATATGATGCAGCAAGGGAAAGGAGAAAAATCAGTCTCCATCTTTTCATTCAATTAAAGTGATGAGAAAGGACAGACTATTTATCTTAATTAATGTTCATCTGAATCAAATTTCTAGCTCATGAAAGTAATACCAAAGTTCTCCAGCTTTAAGAAATCCTTGTTTTGTTAAATCATACAGGGATGGATAGGAGACAGTTATATATTGGATTAGCCATTGAACACTAACATGCAGTTCTTAGACTAAGCTAAGACAGAAAGGGGAAAAAAAAAATCAGCAGAGTAAGGCATGAAGAAAATAACATGTTGACAATGGAAAACTTTTGGAATTAACCCTATGGTTATTAAGGCAGATGGGTAAAGCAAAGCACAAGCAGTTATATTGCATTCAGAACAGCAAGTGGCATTTAGCAGTAAGAACCAAGGATCCTTACTCAGTGGAGACCTTGGAAGGCATCTAGCCCAAAGCAATCTTTACTCTAGGAGTTCTCACAAACAAATAGATAAATGTATCAGGGCCGAAGGAGAAACAGGCCTAGGCCTTGGACTTCATCAGTCCTATGGCCACCTCCTGGCTGATGACCAAGATGAAGCTGAAAAACATCCATCTCAGAGCTCTCCACAGAAAGAAAACTCTTTCTTAAGAATGCCAAGGTTTTTGAAACTGGAAATGCTGTAGCAGATGTGATTTACCTGCATCCTTAAGATCTAAGTAATTTTAAGTGTTATGTTGTTAATCAAGAAAGCAAAGATTTTCTTTAAGTTCTACCCTTCTGGCTCTTCCTGATAGAGAGATGTGGGAAGAGCATCTGAACTTGCCTTACTGGAGTATAATAATTTTAACACTGGATTAAGGATGTAAGAAAGCAGTCTGTTTCATCCCAACAACAACTGAAGCAGGGAGTTCCTGATTTTCCCCACATCTCATGCCTTCTGCAGCAGTTTAAAAGAAACATAACGCAAAGTACTTCCCTGTCTCTCTAGAAGCGCTCCAAGTACCTCCTAAAACCCTTCCTTGACAATATTCAATATTTAAACAAACAAACAAACCCAACACACAAGCATCTTCTATCTTAGTATCTTCAGATATCTCTGTTAATGCATTCTGGGACAAAATAAAATCTGGCTTTTGTATTTTACAACATTATCAAATACTGTTGGTGATATTCACTCTAGCCACAGAGGATAAAATTTGAAAGTTAGTCCAACCTGCCCTTGGGCCTTTTTAGAACAATAGGCTTAAACTCAACATAAATAGGCCATTATACGTATCATAAATTTAGTATCGGTAATTCTTACTGTTGAAAAGAAACAACGTATATGTTGTAGAAAAAGAGTAGAAACAGTCTTGGGATGTTACATAAAACCTATTGGATTTGTTTATACTCATTTTGGCTTAAGCTCAAGTCGCTGCTCTTACTGCTTCAGTTGGCTGTGTCTTCACCACATGCGTTCAAGCTGTTCTAGTACCAATAGCTCTATAGCCTTTACATAGCTACGAGAATTCATATTCTCTTACAGCCTTTAAACTCTGCAAGTTCCATGTTTTGTTCAGGCTCATGCTTTTAGCATAGCAGTTTATAGTCATACCCCAGAGACAACAGTTTGGAATACCATTATACCTTTATCATCATGAATTCTGGCCTTCTGTTACAATGCCAGCAAGAGAGATCACTCTGATCTCTCTGCATTCAAAACAGTGTGCAATGATACCAAAAAAAGTCCCAGGTATGACACAGATCTAAAAGGTGAAATGAACCCTTTGCCATTTGTTATTTTTCTGCACCTTTACCACCAGTTGTAGGAACAGTTGGTCCCATTGCACATTCCAGTTTCCCACTTCACAGCAAGACTGATACTGAAATTAATATTGTACACCAAATATTATCTATGATACTCCAATAATCCTAAATAATCTTTAAAAAATTCTGAAGTGATTAGATGACTACTATGAAGAAGCAACTGAGCTTGTTGGCAACTTCTGAAGAGGCAAAACACCATGTTTTGTGAATGATACTGCACACTATACTAAAGTAGATCAGTTTCTTTATGTATAGTCTGAAAAACAAGTAACAAGTTGTGTGGTGTTTAGCTGCCAGCCGGGCTAAACCACAACAGTCAATTCTCCCAGAGAGGGAGGGGGGTGAAGGAGGAAGGGAGAGTGAACAGGTAGGAAAAAATATCTTCCCCTGTCCCCTCCACAGATTGACTCCCTGATGAAAAAAGGCAATAGGTGTAATTGCTAATAGTTTCTGAGATATGGTTTCCGAAGTATAGAGTCGACGACAGTGCTGAGTACAAATACCAGGTTAGAGTCATGACCAGAAATCTCATCATTTCATAAGCCATCGTTACACCACACAGTACCATAACAATCTTAAACCAGGGCCCGGAAAGGATAAACAGCATGACAGGGAGCACATACAGAAAGTAACGTGCTATAAAACTCAATTTGGGAAACAGGCACAACAGACTTGAGATTAAGGCAATCAACATTGTGACTAGCAACTATTAAGCAGGTCGAATACTTACACCAATTTTAGTTTAACACACTCCGGTCAAATCTGTCGATATCTCAACCCTTCGTGCCCCACGTTGGGCGCCAAATTGACTGTTGTGGTTTAGCCCGGCTGGCAGCTAAACACCACACAGCCATTCGCTCACCCTCCCCCCTCCCTCTCTGGGATGGGGGAGAGAAACGGGAAAGTGAAGCCTGTGAGTTGAGATAAAGACAGTTTATTAAGACAGGAAAAATAATAATAATAATGATAATAGTACTACTAATAATAATGTGTACTAAACAAGTGATGCACAATGCAATTGCTCACCACCCGTTGACCGATGCCCAGCCTATCCCGGAGCAGCCGGCCCCCCCTCCACCCCGGCTAGCCACCCCTATATATTGTTCAGCATGACGTCAGATGGTATGGAATACCCCTTTGGCCAGTTTGGGTCAGCTGTCCTGGGTCTGTCCCCTTCCAGCTCCTGCTGCATCCCTAGCCTGCTCGCTGGTAGGACAGAGCGAGAAGCTGAAAAGTCCTCGGCTTGGTGTAAGCACTGCTCTACAACAATTAAAACATTAGCATGTTATCAGCACTCTTCTCATCCTAATCCAAAACATAGCACCCTACCAGCTACTAGGAGGAAAATTAACTCTGTCCTAACTGAAACCAGGACACAAGTTCAAATCCATTGTGCTGCTTTAATACCTAAACATAGTGTCTTTATGTATGATCTCTTAACATAATAAATATGTTCCATTAATTTAACTGTGAGATTCCAGTTTTCTGTCTGGGATGTGCACATGCTCCCCCCAGACAAATATATATACATATAGATATATATAGCCTTTATATATTGCCCGTATATGAAGACTGACAAGGCATGCAAGAATGCAGAGATACAAAGAAAATATGAAGAGTGGTCAACATCTCCCCTCAAATGATTTCAGACTAAGAGGACAAGTTGGAAGCAGAGTTCCAAGTAATGCAAACATTTCACAAAAAGGAATTGGATGTTTTCCAATATAAAGTTTCTCATGTATTGCATATTAGAGTGCTTAAAATTCAAAGCAGCTCAGACTATATTCCATCCAATGTACTTGTCAGTTGTATTTCTTGGGTATGTAATTTACTTGACAGGCACAGTTTAAATGCTTTAAAATAAACCATTGTACCAAGAAGAGACACAGCCCAGTAACACAGCTTTAAGTTTTATTAGGCTTTTAAATGCAACCAATTTGTTAGGGTGAAATCTTTAGAAATGACCCCTAAAACCTGTCGGTGGAAGAATCCATTTGGATTGCCTTTTTTTCCCTCATTGAACCACTCAAACCTTTTGCATTATTCATATGCAAAGCCTCCTATAATATATTATCTATATCGTAGAAGACACCCTGCTTCTGTGACTGTGCCTCCTATAGCTAATGTAGCTTGTGGACAAGCATTGCTGAAAACCAGTCAGTGAATGATCACGCTAAATATTTCAAAGTTAAAATGCATTTAAACTTTACATTCTTTTCATACCTTCCTATTCCTTTCCATACCAGTCCTATTCCATCTTCCACATCTTCTTGTATGTTATATAATTTTAATTTTTTGGTTGTTGGTTTTGTGTTTGTTTTTGTTTTGTTTGTGTGTTTTTACAGCAAGCTACTTTAGATCTAAAACTGTATCTTCCAAACACAGTGATGGAGGTTGCCATACTTGGAGTGTAACTCTTCCAAAGCAAACAGACTGCATTTCTTCTAAAGAAAACAGGTGTTTCTTAAACCTTGGCAATGTGAAGGTTTTCAAGGTGGTAAAAATAATTTGGCACTAGTCAAATGTGTGTTTGGTTCTTCTAGGCACTAATTCCACTACACTTCCTTAATTTTATCCCAAAAATATTATCAATCTACCAATCTCATCTTGAAAACAGCAAGTCCCGTTCCAAACACAATGAGCCATGTGAAATTGTTATTTATTGAAATAAACATATATAAAATATATGAAATAAAAAGCTACATTCATTACAAAACTGCAGATGCCAAATAGAAAGGGAATAGAGTCATGCACCGGAATTGAAGTTTTCCAGAAAAAAATCATTATCTCACAAAAGAAATAGACAAGCAATGAGGTTAAGCCTTGTCTTAGTTAAACTTTCTAAGGATACCTACTGGAGAAAAAAAAAAAAAAAAAAAAGATAGCATTGTTTAAATCTTAGATTTCTCAAACATATATTCCATGGTCTATAAATGCAAGTCTGATGCGTTCTTTTTCTTGGTTTGTTGAGAATGGTTTTGTAATTCCTTTTTGTTTGTATTTCAGTTGAGCTGACTTAATGAATCCTCAAGGTTACATATTCCTCTTCTATTGATTAAGAACTTCAATTGATTAACCACTCAATTTTGTTGATTATATGAAGGTGGATTTTTGTTCTTTTTAAAAACATTAGAACCTTGATACTTAAATACAACCTTTCTTGAAAGCCTATGGAAGGCCTAAAAATGTAAACTAAACAGAAATAACATGAAGCAAATCAATGTAATCAAGCACCAAGGAATAACTTGTCATGGGAAATATATCTATTAACTTGTAACACAAACTCATGTAAGCAATACAGAAATGAACAGACAAAACTTATCTTATGCAATGGTTTCTGGTTTCTTGTGGGCCAGTCTCTAGACTAAAATAGATGTCAGAGCGTGACCTTCCCAACTGTCATTCAAATGAGTCTTGGGTGCTCTGCATCATCTTCTGGCATTACATGGAAAAACTGCTGTAGGACCAATTCTAACATATAAATTCATCAGTTGCTATGTAAGTACACAACTTCATGAATATATTCAGAATATTGAGATGGAAGAAATCATTACACAGGAAGGGTGGGTGATAGTATTGTAAATCAACTAAGATTTAATATAAAGTCTGATCTGAGTGTAGAAATCTTCAATTGTAAATATACTTTGTTATGCTAAAAGTTAGAACTGGATTTCGTAATAGATTTGATAAATCAGATGAGCCAAGCGTTCTTGCAAAATCAATCAGCCCTTCAACCCAGAAGCTGTAGAAATCATCTGGAAATGAGTAAGAAAGGGCTCTGTAGAATGGCAGACATCTGCAGTGTAAGTGCAGACACACAAAATATATTGAACCTTCCCTGCAAAACAAAACTAACAAAGAAAAACAACACCAGCAAAAAAACCACTGCTCCTTAGATCTAAGAATGTCAAATTGAATACAAATACGCACTAGACATACAAGGCAAACAGCCTCCCCCCCAAAATGGAAAAAAAATGCCAGCAAGAAAAAAACTCTGTGCATGTGATGGGAGGAGTCCTCATACTTGAAATTTTAAAGGTGACATTTGCCAAATAAGACATAGCATACATGGTCAAGGCCAGTAATCAGCAAGAACTGTATATAAGCCATGTTTCTCATGTACAGCAAGGAGTGATCACGTTGAATTGAAAAGTAATACATTGAATTTAATAAAGAAACAGTCTGGCTTCCACAGACTTTAGATGAGACACAGATGAAGGAATACAAAGGCTTTTTGGAATAGGAGGCAACAGCTACAATTATTTTAATGGCATTAGATATTAAATACCATGCAAGTCTAGATTAATTGCTTATGATGGTTCTTTTGACTAATTTTTTGATAAAAAAGATTTTCAAATAAAAACTTTTAATTACTTAGCAAGTTCTAGTGTGTTAATCCGCAGGATTTAAAACAGGAACTGAGCGCTTATCTAAAATAAGAAAATCAAGGAAACAGTCCATTTTTGCATCCATTCTGTGGAATAAAATACCATTTCCCAAGAATAGACAAGACCTTCACCATTTCTTAGTAAAATGAAGACTTTTCTGCTTTTAGAGAGAGCATCTCCTAGTTTATTCCTTCATTGTTACAAGTTTCAGAAACAGTATTTGTAACCTCAAGGGAATGAGACATTCAGGACACCGAGACCAATTTCAGATCTAATAAAGCCTAAACTTGATCCTAAAAGTCTTTTACAACATGACAATCTAATAGGGTGCCAGCTCACATGTTTCAAGTTGTTCTTTTTTCTCCCCAACTCACCCCCCAACTCACTGCCAACTTCAACAGATAAAAGGTACAGGTTTGTGTCACATCAGCTGGACAGGGGCAAAGTAGTAATTTAGTAGTAGTAGTTTATAAAATTTACTACTCATCTTCAAATAAAATTTAGAAATGCTGTAATATGCTTTTGTTTCCTTTTCATCTCTTCCTCTCAAGGATTGAATTCAGAAATAAAAAAAAATAAAAAAAAAAACTACCAACACACACACCACATCACCCCAGTTAAAAACAAGCATTAGAGGGGTTGCTCTCCTGCAGTTCACCAAACCAATCAAGTAGTGCTGAAAATCATGTACCTATGATTGATAATAAGATTTTAACAAGCAGGGAAATGAATAATTCATTTTCAATGTGATCTCTAGACTGGAGTCCCCTGGTTCTTCTTAAATTCACTACTTCAGAAGAATTAGTCTGAAGAGATTTCACATGACACAAAAATTCCTTTGTACTTGTCAGAGAATCAAGGTGGCCCCTCATCAACAATATGGCTTTAGGTTGATTTTCTTTCTCCTTTTCAGAGTCCATTTCCATCCTCTGAATACTGATTAGTACCGATATCTACTTTGTTTCTTTTTGTGACTTTCAGTCTTTCAATTTTAAGAGAGTCAAACAAGTTCAACTTTATGAAGACAGCAACTAGAAACTGTTTGAGGCAGGAGTATGTGAGATCTCAGAGATTAAAGGGACTGTCTATTCCCCAATGCATTCTTACATACTGTCCCTCAAAATTGGTGTGAATAAGATGCATTTCCTTCTCTGGAACATCTTGTACACACTGTGACAGTTGACAAGAACAACCTGATATTGACTTTTTTATTTTTAATCTTTTTTTCTTATCATAGCAAAAGAAGTGGAAACTTGTCAAAATAATATAACATGGAGGGTAAATTACAGACATCAAATTAAATAATTCTAAAAAGTGAAACTCTTGGACATCAAGACATGCTGACATCTCAAAGCATGCACACAAAATGTTTCTGTATTGATCCTGTATGTTCACTAATTATTCTTCTCCACAAGAAATCTCCTTGCGTCAGTAGTTCTTCTGTTCATTTTTTTTTTTTTTAATTTCCAATAGTGACTTTATACCTTATTTTAAGAACAGTAACTAGGCCATCTAAGCACCCATTGTGATTCACTTTCTTATTACTTGGTAGTATTTAGTCCTTATTACTGTCAGAATGATAATATTCAAAAGAATTGAAGCTGTATTATCTATGTTTTATATTTGGGAAAAACAAACAAACAAACAAACAAAACAAAAAACCACAGGGTAATAGGATGTCAGAAATTCAGGAGGAAAAGCATGTCTATTTTAGCACACTTATGTGCAAAAGCTTTCAAAGATCTCTATCATATGGCCCAACACAAGAAAGGAAAATAGACACTTTTTTTTTTTTTTTTTGCTCTGGACACTGACTTAAGGGGTTTGTCCAGCATCGCGCAGGAGATCTGTGGCAGAGAAGATTTAACCAAGAAAGTACCTCTCTCCCCTGCAACGACTGTTATTTTTCTTACAAGACTTATTAACTTGGAATGCCCATAAGTTTTGGGTAAAGTGATCTCACAGGAAATTAAATAGGGAGATGGCTATATGCTTAATAGGCATAACCATATCTGATCAGGTAAAAACACAGAGAATCTGTACAACAGACACTTTCCTTTCCTACTGAGCTCTCGTTGGTATCACACAGAGTCTAGCCTGAAAAGCTAGCTACTGAAGATGAACAAAAACAAACATGAAGACTTACCAGACCAAACTTAATTGGTATTCTTACATATTACAAAAGATTTCAAGTTCATTTCTGATTGAACAAGTACAAGTCCACACTAAAGCAAGGAAGAACCCAGTTCAGTCAAGTCCCTTAAGAACAGTTTAGAACAAATAACAGTATAAATAAAAATACCTCTACTTCTACACACATTTGTTGTGATACCTTAAAGTGAAAATAGCAACAGACCATAAGAGCAGCTGTTCTTTATGTTGTAAATCATTCTGTATAAATTGGTAACACATCTTAATACAAAGCTGAATGTTTCCAGAAGTGAAGTAAGATCAGATTTACTCTACAAGTACAAAATTATGTATAAATATTTTCAGGGATTTTCAATTATTCTCTCAACAAAATAGAAACTTCAGTTCTGATATAGTCAAATTATTACAAGTTATCTGACTAAAGAGCAATTCATACTGGCAACCACTTCTATCACAAACCATAATAGTATTTAGGATTAGTAATATGATACCAAATCCCAAATATCTTTTTCTGTGATAACTCCCATTCATTTCTAGATTCATATGGGGAAAATAGGAGAGAAGAAGATAAACAGGGAGGGTGCAAATAAAATGGCAAATTAATTCATTTGAACATAATAAGGCAACATAAGGGAAGTATCATACTGAGTGGGTTTGGACAAATAAATATCAGATACACAGACCTCACCTCCAAAAAGGATTGTGTAAGGTCAAAGAAAAGTGTGACTATTCCAGGAATTTTGGTTTCCCATGAGCCAACAAAAAATAAACCTGCAATTCCTTGTTCTTTTCTGTACAAAATGAACACACCCTTCCACCCTCAGCAAGAAATTCTGCAGCAGTGACAATTAAATGAAAAGCAGGATCTACACACCTCTTCCTTAACATATACAAGATTCTTAAAACAAAACAAACAAGAAAGAAAAAAAAAACAACTTGAGGATTAAGATAAATCCGCAAAGTTTTTAAAACATATATAAACTATATGTACAGTATATCAGCTTGATCACATAGGCATTTATTTCTCCCACAGCACTTTGGGAAGGTGATCAAAAGAGAGATTCAGATTTTTAATTTTAACAGAACCTTCGAAATAACAGTACAAAATAAGAGTTGTGCCACTTGAAGACATGTAGAAGATGCTGCACAGCTTATCTGTGTATGAAGACATATCAACCTCTGAAATGGAATTGGTTAGACAGCCTGTTCCTTTTAGTCCCTAAAGGGCTATAGACCCATTTCCATGTCCGTGGGGTCTTTCTTGCTGACACAAAAATGCAAGCTGGGACACTAGCAGGCACACTGTAGGCTATGGTGTCACTCTAGGCACAGTTTTGAGATACAGATAGTACACTAGCTACTTCTACTATTACCCAAGAGCTATTAATAGTCAGAGTGACTATAGCCCAGCAAGACATTTCAGTTACAGTTCTTCCCTCTTGATTTCTTTTTCTGAGAGCATATTTGTTTTTGAAAGGACCCTCAGTAATTTACTCTTCACTCTGTTCTACCTCAAGCCAGTCTGGCTAGTAAGCAGGACTGGAGGCAGTGCCAAGATCTCATTCATTCTTCATTAGTTCTTAGATGTAAGAAAAGGCCTTCAGAGAGGCTTGGACATAAGATCTATACGGCTTATGTTGAAGAGCAAGCCTGTGGAATCAGGTCGCTACATCTTCTTACCCTTCCCCAGACCTAAGCACAGAATGATGGGGGGTCTCTGGAGATCAACGAGTCCAACCATCTTCTCAAACCAGGGTCGCCTAGAGTAGGTTACACTGTGCATCCCCTCCCTAACTTGTAATTAAACCTGCTGCTCATATACAGCATTTAAATGGTATTTAAATACCATTATTTGCATTGTACCCAATGTGGAGTAAGTGAAATCTAATATGACAGGCATAAAGATAAGCCACTTAAGTGCTCTTGAAGTGTAATAAAGTTATTAACTTGATAAGAACTATTTCTCATTCTGTGGTAAAATATCTTCACTATGATTTACAGTTTCCAAACTTGAAGTGTTAATTTTAGCCAACAAAAATTAAATGCTATAATTCTTTTTCCTACTACTTTTGAAAGCTTGAGATGTGATCAAGCAGAAATCTATATTCCCAAAAAGCATAAGAAGTTAGTAAAATATAACCTGGGTGGGGAGGAAGGTGACAGTATGAGATATATTTATAGGGAAAAATGTTAAGAATTATTAGCAAAAGCTACATAGAGAAAACCTTGTTGATATTTCAGTCAGTGCTTGCAGTGAACTTATAAGGACAAGCCAAGGAATAAGGGCTTCAGAAGAAGAAAAATTTTGTTGTCCCTTCTGCCTTGACCAGGGAAGAAAGCTGAACAAAATTAATAGAAATATCCACAAGACTCCCCTCCATGGACTTCCAAAATAGAGAACAGATCAGAACTACATCCAGGTGAATAGAGGGGGAAATTTCCTTCCTTTTCACAAAGTGAAAAATGTATTTGTATAACAGACGCCATGGTGGTCAGAACACTCTTCCAGAAGAAATGGATGCTTCACATCACAAATGGAATGGGATCACTGAAAGAAATACTGCTGAAACATGAATTTGAGGTCAGGGAATACCTTTTTTTTCCTCTCCCCCAGATAGAAAGAGGGAAATGCATGGAGACTATTTTTGGAATAATAATATAATAAAACATATACAATGATACAAAACTTATTATAACACTGAACAGTGATAGCAATTTTAATTGGTAAAGATTCAAATAGGTATACAAAACCAAACTAAGTTTCAAGGGGAAGAATAAAAACAAATCTACTAGAAAGATACCCCTTTTCTTTAATCCAGATGAACTGAGAAAATTATTTTTCTCCCTTAATTGAAGAACTAACTAAAAATACATCAAGAACAAAGTGTTAAGACTGACTGTTTTGATATCTCCTCAGATAGTTCAAATTTAGATGACGCAATTCTTATCAAGCCAGACTATTTTTTTTTAGTAATTCATGAAATATTAATGCCAGAAGAGAACAAAGTAATAAGTACCTCTTAAAATGTAATATTCAGAAGAACAAAACCAAGACTTCACTGCTTTGCATTAGTGAAACAAACAAGGTAGGCCCGTAAAGAAAGCAGAGACAGCTTTAACAAAAACAACCAAAACTGAGATCAGTTCTACACTGACTTGCATCTTTTGTAATCAGGGATTTTCACTAAAATAGAGCAGAGGCTTTCACCCCCACCCCACCTCTCCTCTCCTCTCCACATTGTGCACAGGTATAGATTATAAAGCAGACAAAGAGCAGTGGTAAATCTAGTTCAGTAGAAATCCAGACATATTTGCATCTGAATTGAATTATTACAGCTTCTCTTTGCTACTCCTTTCAAAAGAATATCACTGCTGAAGAAAAAGCACTCAATCATTGAGATATATCAGAACTCTGCTACTTTCACAGTGTCACTGAGATAGCATGAATTTCAAAGTTATTTTGAAAAGGTGTTGAGAGTTCTGCTTGAAAACGGCCTTAAGATCAAATCCGGGATTCACTTTTTAACACGTATCTTTTGCACCTAACAAACTGTAGGTATGAAAATAGTATCTGCACTGCTCTGATCTTGTACTTTGTCTTCAAAGTACCTTAAAAAAACCTTATACTGTTGCATAATGGGTTTTACTGCTTCCCCACCCACCACCATCCCCACCGCCCCATCACCTTTCAATACTTCCAAGGTAAATGTTGCTGTCTTATGACCTTTGTTCAATGTTCTTTCCATCATTGTTAAGAGAGAGTACACGCGTTGTCATTAAACTTTGAGAAGAATAATATGAGTATTAACAGCATGGGTTAGGAAGGAACGTCCATCAGCTTTTCTAATATATGCTTTCTGATATGCTTCTTGCAGTTATACCATGGTAAATCAGGAAGAGCTCCACTGTAAAACATACAGTAAACTTTGATTCTTTGATTTCATATAGCTAATTGTAAATTTTAGCCAAATAAAATCTGCCCCCCCCCCCCCCCCCCCCCCCCCCCCCGAAGATGGGAAATGTCTTCTACTGGCAAAAGTAAATAAAACAATAAAGAATGTCAACATTCAAGAATTATTCTTAAATACACATTTTTTTTAGTTCCCCCATGTAGTTTTCATATCACCATTTAATTTTATGCTGTTAATGGCAATTATACTCCAGGAGAAATATAGTGTTGCAGTCTGATCATGCAGGGACAGTGTTAGGAAAGCCAAGGCTGAATCTGACAAGGGATTCAAAGGGCAACAAAAATTCTCTCCTATAAAGAAAGGCTGAGACAGCTGTGGATGTTCAGCCTGGAGCACAGAAGGCTCCGGGGTGACCTTGTTGCAGCTTTTCAATACTTAAAGTGGGCTTATAAAAAAGATGGAGAAAACTTTTTCCTCAGTCAAATCAAGAGAGGACAAGGGGGAATGGTTTTAAACTAAAAGAGGGGAGATTTAGATTAGAGGTTAGGAGGAAATTCCTCTCTCAGAGCATGATAAGGCTCTGAGAACAGGTTGCCCAGAGAAGCTGTGGATGCCCCATCCCTGGAGGCGTTCAAGACCATGTTGGACAAGGCCCTGGGCAACCTCATCTAGTGGGTGGCATCCCTGCCCATGGCATTGGGGTTGGAGTTACATGATCTTTAAGGTCCCTTCCAACCCAAACCATTCTATGAAAGGATTCTACAAGCACATAAACAGCAAATGAGTGCTGAGGGAGCTGGCTCATGTCTTTGTTTTGTATTTATTAAGTTAATCTTTTATAGTCAATAAAAGATTATTTTTTTTTGTCAGTAGGAAAAATATACATATACATCAATGAGGTTCTTTAATGTTTATACCTTAAGGTATAAACTGGAGGAAGAAGGGGAAAAGGGGGGAAAAGAAGAGGGGAAAAAAGGGGGGATTGAAGACCAAAGATTCTAAAAAAATGCATCTTCAGCCTAAGTTCACTGTAAACTGCAAGAACAGAAACATGAATTGTCCTGAGGTAACTATTGGAAACATCCACTCAGTGCTACTAAAGAGTGAACACAAAATTTTCACAGAACTTCTCTGCAGACCTTGGTTAACCTGTAAGACACTATTACTGGATACAAACTAAGATAAGTTCCCGAAAAGCAGTGACACTCAGAAAAGGGTTAGAGATTTTTTATGTATAGTGAGAACGTCTACAGCTGAGAGTTACCATATAAACACTAATCATAATAGAAACCTTCTTGAAAGGGAACATTACCTGCAAGGGACAAAGAGCAAGTACATCCTTAAGCAAGTTATTCTATAATTTCCAGTATCAAAATGATTCATTTTCTCTGAAACACTGTTACCAGTTACTACATCTATTCTGAGCAAGACAGTCCTACAGTCGTAGTGATTTATTCTCTTAATTGGTAGGATTCATCTGGATTTAGAGCTACAAGAGGAACCAATTTTTGTTTCGTCCAATGCAGAGAAGTCTTCATAATGAAATTAAGAATTTATGTAGGTGAAAATTTTTATCACTATTAATAAGCAGCACAAGCAGTTTGCTTTCCAGTACCAGTCCTCTGATATATCAAATATATCACAGTGTGAAAAAAAAATCTGAAGTCTTTATTGAATGTAACAATTAACAGTAGTGTGTTTACACTTGCACTTAGACTTGCTTGATCTGAACATTAAATCAAGACCCAGAACTTAGGTGCTTGCATGTAACTTTTTCTCACAAGTCCACCTCTTCCCATAGGGTAGAAAATAAAGCACAAGTAAGTGAATATTAAAGGAGAATCTAAGAAATATTTATTTCGTCAATTGCATCAACCACAATAGTTGGAGACTGACTACCTGAACACATTTTATTAAAATGAATGCAGCAAGCTACTTATTATCAGCAGTATCAAAATACTTCATGGAAGGTAATCAGTGAGAACAGTTTTTACAATGCACTAGCTATGACGGGCTGGACTTGCTGGTCAGTTCTGAAGAAAACGGACAGAAAACCAAAACCTAGAGAAGTTTAATCTCTTCTCTCTAATGTTGTTCTCTAGCCTCTGGTCCTGAAAGGGGTAAAGGACAGGTCCCACACAGAACACTGAAAATATCATCATCTCTTGTTTGGAATATGCTTTATTTAGAAAATAAAATGATAAAACCTGCAAATTTGTTAAATTAAGTTCATAAAGGAAGAACTATAAAAGGAGCAAATTAAGATAATTACAGCTCATCAGAGTAAATGTATTTGAGTAGCTACAATAGGAGTCTATGACCAGCTTTATTTAACAGCAGAGATGTTAATAAAATAAGACTTTTTTTTTTTCTTGAAGTGTGCTGTGCTGTAAATAAGCAGCAGCATCCCCACAGCTGAGAGAAGAACCGAGCATGAATTATTTATACTGTCTGGAATAGATTTAGCTTCTTTCAGGCATTCTGTGAGTTCTGCAGTCAAGATGCAATCTTTCAATAATTCAGATGTCGTCAGAAAAGAATAAGAAGACTTGTTTGGAAACATCATAGTAAACAAATTTTAAGTGTTGGAAACATACAATGCAAGGACAAGGCAAAGTTACTATTTAGTTGGCATTTGAGTTAAATTGTTTATATTATTAGGCTGACTATAAGCTAAAATGAAGGTTTTGAAATTTATGTTTGAAAACTTCTGTGGAGAAGTAGGATGAACTAGAATTTTTTTTGCGTTCATATGTGGGACATAGAAGAGATGTTCTGAAGGTAAGTTTTAACACTGAAAGAGAGCATGAAACCAAGGAACACTGCTGAACCTATGAAAAACACCACTTAGATTTTAATTCTAACCAATTCAAGAGATTCTCCTTTTTTTATTATTATTATTTTGTTTTGTCTTAAAGCTTAGGAAGGTTAAGTATTACTGGTAACTATAAAGCCTGGGTATATGAAATTTTGAAGATTTTTATGTAGTGAGTAGTAATAACTTTTGCCATCTTAGCAGCTCATCACTCTCTTGATCTCTGATCATACTCTTCCTATTTACAGTAACTCTTGATCTTCCCTCCTCAAGGGTATCTACACCCAAAACTTTGAAGTAGAGTTGTACCTTATTTTCCTTAAGATGAACTTATTAAACTAGCCTAGGAAATCTCAGCCTCTAAAAATGACTCATATTATGACACAAATACTGACCTGGGTCAAGATATCTCTAAGCAAAAACTGTGAGAGCTCATCGATGAAGCAGTTGAAGATATCCTCTTTGTCCAGTCCTGCACAGGACACCTCCTCCAGTTTCATTTGCTAATGTGGAAGCTTCTGGCAGTTGTGTTTAATGACAATTGACCTCTATATATTTTTTGCAATCTCTGTTATTCAAACGTCAGTGTCCCTGTACATAGCAATGGGAACTTTGGAAAGAACCAAGCTGTGCTTTGACACGTGAGGAGCAAGGAGAGCCCATCCAGGCATTTCTCTGCATCCTTCCCGCTGGTTAGCAGGGCTGGGGGCTGTATGACAGACCCAGCATGCATACAGGTCATTGCTAAAATGATTAACAAGATGATATTTTTCCCCTCTCACAAATGCACAGGGCAGAAGAGCCAAGTTTGCCCTAGGTTTTCACTCCACTTAGTTAACTAACCTAAATTAGATTAATGTCTCCCCCTTCCCGTGCTCCGTTTAGGTGGCTGACGCTGTACAAGTCTCCCTTCTTGGTGGTAATGCAGCACTTTCAAGCAGGAGACCCAGTGGGCACATTACAGTGGCTGTTTTTACCTCAGACAGCATTAACAGGAGCAGACATCTGCTGGGTTCCAGTAATAATCACTCTTAAAAGTCCCAGTCTCTCTTCAGATTATAAAAAAAGCCTATGGCACTTTCAGTGAGCTTCAGCTGACAGCACTTATCACAGCAGAGTGTTTTAACCCATCAGATACTCTTGATTTCAGTTCTGGTATACCGGCAAGAAGCAGGAGGACCAGATTCAAAACTAGCCTGCAAACAGCTGGTAGGACTTAGCCTCCAAGCCCTCCCTTGTTCACAAATAAAGGAGAGAAAGTATGGCCAATTCCTCATGTAAAATGCTAGCCATGTCCATTTACCTCAGCTGAGGGTGTGTTGCAGTAAGTCTCGACCAAAAGAACACTGAGTGCAACAGAAAGCTGGATGTACAGACAAGTGGATTAAAACGCAGCATTAGAAAGCAGCTATCCCAGTGTTAGATGGGTCTGCTTTGGGTTATTTTACCGTTCCTGCACACCAGGGTCCTTTCAGTTTCACATGTGTAACACATGGATATAAATGTACCTGTTTCTTCTAGAATAGGTTGGATTCCAGTGATGTAAGTATAAGAGCAAAATCTGTACAGCTAATAGCAACTGCACCTATTAGTAGCTGTTGGTTGCATTTTTTTGTGCCCCCTCTCCGCCCATCTTTAGTTAAGAAAGTATGAATTGAAATACAGTAAAATAAGAAAATAGGTGACCACACAGTCCTCAGATATATGGTATGCTAAATGGGAGCATTAACTGAATACTGACATCTTGAGCAAATATTCATTATACAGTGTCACAACAGTTTATCTGTAGCACAGTAGTGGAGAGATGCAAGCTAATAATATCTTAAGACACTTGTAACCTCCTGCTGATGTGGCAGATTTGATGACCAGATGTGGAGAGCAGTTATTAGGAGCCTATGCCTTAAGATCGAAGTCACAGCAAAGGACCTGTGCTTTTCTTCTAAAATAATTGGGGTTAAAAGTCAGGAAGAAACAAAAACAAAAAAAATAAAGAAAGGTCATACATGTAATTACTCTGAGGAGGAGAAAGAAGGGATTTCATTTTTTTCTGGAAACTGCAATTTCTTTAAACACCAAAGGATAAGTGAGTGGAAAAAAATGATGTGATCTCTGTGTTCCTGTGCTACTCTGTCTGCTCTTACACTGAAATATCCCACTCCTCTAAATGTATAGACTTCAGTGTAGTCAAGTACCTAAAGGCATCTTCTTGCCTGAAGAAGGCATATGGATTTCTGGATGCGGCTTAAAATATAGGGCCCAAAGGAGTGCACCACATTCCTTAAAGCTGGGTTACAGAGCAGGATGATGTGCAGAGAAAACAGTCCCCCATTTAGACTTGGGAAAAGTCTGAAGGAGTTAAACCTTATCACCTCCTCTGCCCAAGAATAATTCTATGCTGTTTCTGCTGAATGAAATATTTGTTTTCCCCAAATCTTATTTTTTATTGTCTTAAAGTTATTTTTCCCATAACCAGAAAGATGGGGGGGAAGGGTGGACATGACACACAACAACGCTATTTTCTGGTTTAGACATCTCTCTCCAAATATAAACTTAAAAGATGAAGTATTCAGTGCTGTGATACCTGTACTTCCTAAAAAAATAAATGTTGGCAGATATTTTTAAATCCTCACTGGTGTTATTTGTGACTGCTTTCAATATTTCTGTTCTCACAAGATGTTTACAGAGAAGATACACCCATGTTGATCACTTAAACACAATTTGGATAACTGCTAAGTGGGTAAATGTCTTCCAGAAGCATATTTGCTTTAGCATTAGTTATGCTTCTGTCCCCTGTAATAAATTAATGCTGGTTACTTACAGGTCCAATTTCATAAAAGGATATGCACCACTTCATCCATTTTCATTTCCCCCTAAAGGATGAGAGTAGGAAGGAATTAGGGTAAAGAGAAAGATGTTACAGAAGGTAATAACGAAGATCAGGACTTAGAGCTTGGCTGTATTAGTAATTCACTAATTAAAAGAGACTAATCAAATAGAACAAGTTTACAGGTCTTGTTATAACCCTGAGTGTAATTTTTATTGAAAAATGCTGAACTTTAAGGTAATACCTGTAAGATTTGTGGAAGAATAGTGTTTGAAGAGTTCTTCAAAATGCTAAATATGTACAGTAAATAACAAAGCACTGCAAGTGCAAATGTAAACATTTCTGTAGCATTGGCTGCAAGTACATGCCTATATATTGATCAAGGATATGGATCCTTTTCGAAATCTGCCTAAAGATCCTCAGTAAAAGTTCTGACATTCTCAAAATTTCCTAGGAGAGGTTTTCGTAGTTCTTTTATTATTTTTATTACATCAGATATTTGCATGGAAACCAGCTCTTTTCCTTAGAAGCCTGATCTTTACCTGGAGCCATAATATTTCAACTGAAAAATGTCTGATGTCACAGAGGCAAATCAAAAGAGGATATTCTGTTTAGAAGCTGTTGATGCTTAAGGGGTTCTTTTAATAATGAGCGACTGCAGGTATCCCAATGATTAGTTCAGAATGGAGCTTCTCATGTGCTAGCAAACTTCAAAATAAGCAACAGCTTGGAAAGACATCCAAAATCCTCTCCTTTCAATTTAAACATTTTCCTTCTCTCTCTGTGTTTAATGGGCAATTCCCACCTAAAGTTTTCTTTCCCATTTATCTGGTGCACCAAAAAGCCACCTTCAGTTTCAGTTTATCTTAACAACTGTCCAGGAGCTAACATTAAATTGCAACCTAATATTAATCACAAAATAACATGCTACTTCATTGGATGTTGACCTGGTTACAATTATGGACTCTATCCTCTCCCTTCTCAAAAATATTTTTTTCTCCCTGAAATATTACATGTGTCTTTACCTTGCTATATATACACACACACTTTACCTACAGTAAACCTCTGTAGTTACCTCTGTAATTCTTACCCACTTCTCAGGCAATGAAGCATATCAACTCCCTTTTAAGCACACTGCTGCAAGCACCTTTCAACACCCTTCTATAAAGATAAAACAGCCTGCAATAGCTATTGATGATTTCTTCACGGTTAATCAGGCCAACTGCGTAGTGAACCAAGGGCAACATACCCATTGCTGCTATGTAATTTAGGCCAAAGACTTAGACTGAACTGTAATATTTATGAAAAGCAGTAATAAGAGAAAATCACACAGGGGACAGGTAAACAAAATAATTTTGTTGGATTTCTGAAATTCCATTGCATTTAATTTTTTTTTTGTTGTTCGTTCATATGTCCATATTTATAAAAGGGCCATTGGGATCAGGCAGCTTCAGGATTATTTTTTTCAAACTCCCCAAAACCAGCAGAGAACAGTCTCAATAGCTATACTTAAGAGGGATAGAATAAGAACTAGCAGATGAAGGAGAGAGAATCTTATAAAACTATTACAACAATAAGATTAAAATGATGTAGTTTTAGAATAATTGAGGCCAAAATAACCATGCCTTACCACCTCCCTGGTGAGATTTCTTTGTCTAGGTCAACAGAAGGCAAATTTCAGGTTTTAAGTCAGTATTGTAGAATCACTGAAATTTGAACTATAATCTGAACTTTTGTTCCAGAAGAGTAGCACCACAAGGGTCTAAAAGTTTCCATTTACAAGCATCTAGAGACTAAGTACACAACCAGCACAAGACTAGACTTATAAAGGCATCTTGATGTTATTAAACAGAACAATTTGGTAAGCATGGCAAAAATTTGGAACTAAGCTTATTTCAGAGTCAACTGATTTGCTTTAATCAAGAAGGTACTTTGGCACAGTAATAACCCCAGAACAACATTATATCCACAGGATACTGGAAGATTCAAATGAGATTATTCCTACATCTGTCTAAAAACATGCAGAGTAAATGCAGTTTGGGCAGAATTAATTTATGAAATATCTCATTTCTTCTGAAAAAGAGTATTAATCTTTTTGGAGTTTTCCAAAAATCATGCTTCTCTCCCCCTCCCCCCCCACAACGTTCTTGTGAAAAAATAAATTAAAAAAATTGGAAATGAACCTCTCTTGTTCCCAAAACCCAGTGTATTTGAGAATGTAATATCTTACTTCTGTAGTAAATTCATCTCAAGACAAAAAGACAACCGACACAAAAAAAAAGCATCAGATACCTCTGAGCCCTTTCTCCAGTATAGGAGAGCTATAACCACCCTTCTTCCATGAATGATAACAGTCCCTGTACCATCTATATGGACTTGGTTCTTTCCTCTTGCATTCTTTTTAAAAGAAAAACGAATGATACATTATCTTTATACAGGGCTACATTTGTATATGAGGGGAAGATGGACCAGGGAGTTTAATAAGAGAGGGTGCTGAAAACATCACCTTCATGTTTCTTACTCTACTGCAAATTGCAAGAGGTGGATAAGTAAGAGCTAAATGGGATCCAATTCCCATTTCCTACACTGCAGGGAAGTTTTCAGGCAGCACAAGATAAATTGCTCTAGTCATAGGTCATCTTTAATGTTTATAGAGCACTTGTGAATGATCCCAGAGTGAGTCATGAACATTATAAACTAATTATGCTAACATTACATAGTGGTTTTTACTTGCCAAAAATACCAATAAAAGAAATTCAGCATGCAAATGATACACAGTGCAATTTCTTGGCTAAATAAGACTATTACTTTCAGAGACTAAAAAATTGTTTCACAAAAATATAACCGGCCCGAATTTAATCATTTCCTACTAACTGAAACAGGAGTTAGTATCAGTCCAGAGAAAAACATACCTTATCCCTGGCTCCTGGCCAAGAGTAACTTCTTTTTCCCTTCTACCCTTCAGTAGACATTGCTGGATTGTTTAGTAACTAGATAAAAATCTTGAACTACTGCCGCTCTTTTAACACTTCATACTTGAATTGTTGACCAGGTAGCATTGCCAAGGTTTTTGTTTGTTTTTACATGGAGTTCTCATTCCACTGCTTTATCACTCAGACTTCATTATGAAATCTGAAGAACCCGCCATATAAACCGTGTGAGCTTATAGTATACAACTGCCAGATGGAAGCACCAGATAATAAGGGCATGGGCCAGGGAAGGCACACTTCATAAGAGAAATGTCAAAATAAGATGTATGTAATACATGTTTATTCTTGTTTTCTGCCTTGTGCCACCCCCAAAATAAAATAAAACAAATTCAGTAGAAGTCTAAGAAACCTACTGCCTTCTTTTACACATCTAGAAATCCAGACATGAAAATTAAAGCCATGTTCTTTGCTACTCGTACAGTTTCCTGATGGGTAGGTGGTTCAGTGAGTCCTTCTGTATTTTCACGCACAGACCAGCAAACCTGACAAGTGATGATTAAAGCCAATGAGTTTTATATTTAAATAGTGGTCATACATTTAGCACCTTTATGTCTAGCTACATCTGTTCTCCTTCCCATACCCCTAGTAAAGCTCTGACCCAAGAACCTTAGCACAACATCATACCACAGTGTCATTTCATTCAAATCTCCTGTTGCAAGTTAATTTCCTATTTACCAGTTACTCTACCTCTATTCATGGGAGACACTGTTTGCCACAAACAAACTTTGAGAGTGCATTGGTGGGACACAAGCCCACTACTGGCCTATAAACTTAGCTTGTGACTGTCTGGGGCAAGAGGGTGTCTGGTTTTGTTTGATGTACGCCACTGGATTAGCTATAACCACAGAAAAAAATAGAAAGTCATCAACCCCCCCACCCCTCCTGCAAGAGTCTATTTGACGGTATTCCTAGTATCACTAACTTGTTTGGAAGAGCAACAAACAAACAGAACTCACCTCTCTGGTCTCATCTCGTGCTGCTTCAAGTACTTTATTTTTGAAACATGGAAAAAAATTAAAAAAAAGAAAAATACAGATCACTTGACCACTTACAGATTTATGCAGAATTTCAGTAACATGGACACTTTCTACAGTAGAGCAAAAATTAACCATTCTTTAAAATTTCCATTGCAAATAGGCTTATTCAACTTCTGCTATTACGTTTTCCTTTAGTATTTCAGTGAAATCCAGGAACTTCCACCTGCCAGAGGACAGACTTGTCCAAGTGTGGAACTGTTTTAATCATATTAATTTCGAATTAGAGATATGCAAACACTAAAGAAGATTCTGTTTAACATCGAATGAGTTAAAAATACACTTTGCTCACCGATAACCTCAAAGCAAAGGTATGTGACTTTTTTTCAGAAAGAAGTTAAAAGAAAAAGGTTTTTCCATTTCTCAAATGAAGATCAAATTCTTCTGGGTTAATTCTGTGAATTAGTATCATTCAGAAAATGAAAACCCATTCAATTATTACGGTGAATGTATCTAGAGATTGTACTTCTCCAAAACATTCATTACATAGCACGCGTATTCCACAACAAAACCAAATTCAACATTTTCTGGTTTTAGAAGTTTTTCACTTGAATAGTGTTTTTATCCTATGCTATTTCAGATTACTTTTCCCCACGGATTCAGATACGGAACTTCCTTTAAAATATACAATCAAGCAAAAAAAATTCCATGCTCAATCTAAACTGAATCACTAGTGCTTGTCATGAGAACCTAATCCAAGAGCATAGCAACTATGCTATGAAAACTATCTGAAGGGCACATTACCTAAAGTTACACTTCTAGCAAAAAAATAGAGCGATCCAAGGCCAACAAACAGAGAGCAGATCAACATAAAGGGAAGAACACACAGCTAGGGGAAGAAAAACGTTCCAAGGAACAATGTATAGTCATCAAAAACGAAAGAAATGCTGTAGCCAACAGCAACACTCTTAAAAGCTTCAAGCATCACTCAACCAAATCACATGAGAAGCTTCTATGCTGAAATACTCATGAAGTCCACCATCCTCCCAGACCTGTTTCCAGTCCTCATGCTCCCATCTCTTGAGAAAAAACATGAAACTTGAAATTGGAAATTATGCTAATGCACTATATACAAGAATAATCCCTAAAACTAGCTTCAGCCCAGGTCCATAGGTATTTGAAGAAATGGAGAAACTATGGAAAAGAAAATGGCTGACAAGCAATATGAAAGCATTCCAAAAACCAGACAGTTTTTACATAGTAAATATGAAAATAAATACGCAAACATATATGAAATCAGTGTAAGAAAGGATAAAAGCAGAGTTCCAAAAAATAAATAAAATGCTATTTTTGTACAAGTCATCAAACACACAGATTTATACTAAACAAAACACGAGGTGCCTCATTTCCAGTTCTTACTGTTCTTAAATAATTTGGGGGTATTCTCCTGAGCATTTTGTTCTGTGGTTTCTTCTCCCAATTGCAAATACACTCCTACTAGTTTTAAGCCACTCCTTTGTTCCTGACCCATTTTTCTTTCCTTAAAATAACAATTAAAAACTCATATTGCTATTTAATAATTCATAAGAAATTAAAAAAAAAAAACCTTTAAATTAACAACTTCATATTGAAAAGGGAAAAAAAAACTTAACAGTCAATGGTAAGTACATAAGGTATTTGCTTAGATGGGACATACAAATTCTAAGGAGCCTGCTAACATCCTACCAATAAAGAGACAGAAAGAAACAGGAAGTTCTGCATATTTACACAGGCACCTGAATCTAATTTGGCTCAAATACAATTACTTGAAAAAGTGCAAAACCGGTTTTATTAAAAAAAAAAAGACACTTTAAGCAGCAAGCAAGCAAAAAATACTGTGCAAATTTTCAGGCAAATTATGGTTGCTGTAACAGTGCCAAAGATTGCCTGACTCCTGACAGCTGAAATGGATGTGAGGCCATCAGGTATTACCAGGGCAGCTGGTCAACGGGGAGGATACAAGGCTTGTGCTAATAGTCCAGAGATCAACGGATTAGTCTTTTAAGACCTAAAGAATTGTTTCATATCACCACCAATCTGGCAGATTATGGCCCTGAAAGTTTATTTATTTTTAACAAGGACCTACCAACAGCCCTATACTGACTTTTCTGAAGTATCTTAGGATACTTGAGTAAAAATTGAATTTGTTCATAGTTACACCTATTTCTCTTCATCCCTATCTTTCTAATAACACCAAAAGGAACAGAGATCTTGAAGCAAAATTCAATAAAACAGGATGGGCAACAAATAAAATTTACCTTTACAGGTTAGATTGCTAAACAGCTTCAGGTGCTTTTCTCCAAGTGTTTCAGTTTAACAGGGAGAAAATTGGCTGCATTATCTGTTCAGAGCTTTTTGACTCCAGTTTGCAGAATGGTATTTGAACACCAGAAAACTAAAAGTAGCACTGATTATGTATTAACATTGTTCTGAGTTTTCCATGTAGCTTTGTGGTTGTTTTTAAGGCCCTGTATCTCTATAGTCTAGTCACAGTTTTACCCAGTAACCACAGCCTGTTGCTAGAACAGACATTATCAGAAAAAGACTTTCTATGGTATGATAAGCTGTGACACTAACCTTTCCTGTATGAACACATCCATCCGATTCACCATCACAAGGACACAAATGCATATAATGATACTAATGAAATTCAGCTTATTAGAGAAAAAAACACCTTCTTCCTTTCCCTTCTCAAGTACCTAGCAGAGTATGAGTGATGCAAAAGAAAACATGGAAATCCATCTATCTAAAAAAAAAAAAAGAAAAAAAAAACCCTAAAGTTTTGAAAAGGAGAGTGAGCAGCTAGAACAAAATGCATTTTGTAAAAAGTAAGAATTAATTTTAATCAGCAGGTTTACTTTAATACAGGTTGTTGATTTTAAATGTGTCACCTACTCAGCAAGCTAATAGCTTATTCAAGAATATTCATGCTTACTCAAGAACCGGGTCATGAATACAGTAAAGGTCTATCTCTAAGACAATGGTATAGTGGAGCAGTATGCTGCTGTACTCGTGGACATGTGACAAGTGATAGCATATGAAATAGGCAAACCTAATGTTTACATAGGGTAAAAAGCACAGCTGATACAAACTATATAATTGTAAAAACACTAAGATGAAGGTTATGATGTCATTCAGTGCTGCATATAAAAAGAGCAGGATCCAACACCAGCATTACACACTTTTTCCCTGGAAGAGTTCCCCAAATGATTTTTCTTTTTAATGGCCAAACTTTTCTTTGAGCAGAGACCAAATTCATGCTGGGGGTAACTTACTGGCAAAGTAGATTAGTTCAAAACATCTTTCTGAAAAAAATGCATTTATACAAACTAAATAGTATGACAGGTGGAGTTCAGTTCTTGTTAGTTACTGTAATAGTTGGTCTCTTCCAACATGGCTGGAAACATAGGAGCATAATGTCTATTTGCTTTATTAAAAAAAATAAACTTCATCTGACCAGGGCAGGAAACAGAAAGATTATAAAACAGATAACTTTTTGTATTAGTGTATTTAGGATATTTGCCATAATAAAAAAGAGGTATGCAGCAGAAATGTTATGATTCTGGTACTTATAAAGACTGTCCTCACCTTTGTGTGTAAAAGCAAGTTCTACAGCCAACTAAAATGGCCTATGGATAATCAACAATAAGATCTATGTACCCTGAGAGTAATAAAACATGCATGTGATGAGAGATGGTTTTTCTTTACCACCCACTCATTTTTTCATATTACCGTTATTTCAGACTCTTAACAGTACTTATAAGCCCAATGAGATATCTGAAAATATGTCAACCACACAGTTTATTGGCTATTAACCACAACGTAAAAATTAACTAAACAGATAGTGTTATTTGCTATCCTTTTCTTTTTTTTTTTTTTTTTAAGCAGCTAAATCCCAGGATATTTTACAAAGAGGAGGTTCGTTGTGGTGTACTTAGAAGCTAACATGAAGAAGCAGTTCTTCAGCAGTAATAGCACAATGCTCTTTGAAACATTTTAAATGTAACTGATAATCAAGGACAGGAAAAACTGCTACTGATAAAAGAGAAACCTGAATCTTTTAATGTTGCTGTAATATTTACTTTAACCTTTGGTAATATAAAATGCATAATAATCAAAATCTGGAGGAATCAGATAATGGTGGGCAAGAAGGCTGGTATTCTTTCTTGATGATGTCTCTTTGCCTTGGTAGCAACAATCTCAAAACCCTAGTATGACCTATGGAAGTCCTGGTTCTTATTTGCATTGTGGGCAGTATAAAGATGATGGCTTATATTTTGTCTCAGACTAAATATTTTAAACATCTGAAGAGTTCAGTGACTTTAACAACCAACAGTGTCTTTAATACAGAGTGTTGCTAACATATCATCTCTGCTGTCCTGTCCTCTTGGGGTTAGTTTTATTCTGGTGAAAAAGAATTGTCTTTCTCAATAGATGTCAGAAACTTCATCTGTCTCTCTCTCACTCTCCTTCTATGTATACACATAAATCTAATCAGATTACAAAGCCAGTTGAACATTTTTGACAAAACCCCATCTTTTGAGAGAGTTCTTCTCCAGAAGCCTCATTTCAGGATTTTAAAGCAATAAAAATACAACCTGAGGTGAAAAGCAGACAGAAAACAGTTTCACTACAGATCTCCATGCATGCTTTTTTGGGGGCATGAGAGGAGACTTGGAAAACGGGATACATAACGTAGGAGCATTGGGGAGCATCCATAAAATGAGCTAATTTCAAAGAATGAAAAACAACATTGTTGTGGTTTAGCCCGGCTGGCAGCTAAACACCACACAGCCGTTCGCTCACCCTCCCCCCTCCCTCTCTGGGATGGGGGAGAGAAACGGGAAAGTGAAGCCTGTGAGTTGAGATAAAGACAGTTTATTAAGACAGGAAAATTAATAATAATAATAATAATAATAATAATAATAATAATAGTATTAATAATAATAATGTGTATGAAACAAGTGGTGCACAATGCAATTGCTCACCACCCGTTGACCGATGCCCAGCCTATCCCCGAGCAGCCGCCCCCCCCCCCCACCCCAGCTAGCCACCCCTATATATTGTTCAGCATGACGTCAGATGGTATGGAATACCCCTTTGGCCAGTTTGGGTCAGCTGTCCTGGGCCTATCCCCTCCCAGCTCCTGCTGCACCCCTAGCCTGCTCGCTGGCAGGACAGAGCGAGAAGCTGAAAAGTCCTTGGCTTGGTGTAAGCACTGCTCTACAACAATTAAAACATCAGCATGTTATCAGCACTCTTCTCATCCTAATCCAAAACATAGCACCCTACCAGCTACTAGGAGGAAAATTAACTCTGTCCTAACTGAAACCAGGACAAACATACATCTGAATAATTTCAGTGATTTGCAAAGGCCTGGAATTTGTCCTACTTGATCTGCACACGGGTGCAATCCGTAAGATATTTCCCCAAATCCAGTGGACTAGCTGAAGAAGATGGCTAAGCCTATCCCAGCAAAACAACCATAGGTTTTTGTTTAAAAAAAACATCTGCAATACGTTTGCCTCAGAAAACAGTTGATGGACACCACAGGAAACCATAGTTTCACTGTGTCTTTTAAAGAACTGAATGCTAAATCCAGTATAGCTGCTCTCCTCAGGAAATGTGAAACTTAAGGAGGGGGCAGGCGGGGGAAAGCATTTTGGAGAAAGATTCAAAATAAAGTTTGTGTTCACTCTGATGAGCTAACAACAGAAAATATTCAGAGAATATCATATATTTAAGCTAAAAAAGAAGGTCATAACAGAAATACTAGTAGTTTAATCTAGTAAGGCCTAAGGCTTCCTGTCCTTTATTACCTATAGGTTTTCTTTCCCTCCTGCTTTTGGTTTCTGGTATCTCAATGGTTTATACAGCTCTTTTGTTCATTTATTTAGAATGAATAGAAGTTCTATTTACTTTTATGATAATTGTTTATTCATTTTTTCCACTGTAACATTGTCCATTTCTCCTATGACATATTTCTTCAAACAAATGGTGTATTTTGTCCAAGATATGTACACCCTGACTGCATCTGAAAACTTCTCCATGATGTAACCCACAGTAGCAATTCCATCTTCCCCTAAATGCTCACAGATTTCCTGGGCTTAGATTCTAGTCATTTCTTTGTGGATGTTGATTTTGACCTTTCAGTACTCTTACATTATTATGCAGTCTCTCTTAACATGTTGAAAGTGTCATAGTCTTATTTGTGGTCCATAAATTTTACTCCATGCTAGGTGATTTTCTTTGCTGAAACACAGCGTTTCCATTTGAAAGTAATCTTAGATACATTCAAAGATCACTGAAGTCAATGGACAACACCCTGAGTGATGTACTCCTTTGCATGTTATCTAATCCTTGGGTGATGGCTTGTTTTACTGTGTTGAAATACTATGAGAGAGATGTGTGTGATGTGTGAGAGATGTGTGATGTGTGAGAGATGTGAGAGATGTGTGAGATGTCTCACTATGTGTGAGAGAAATGCATTTTTTCAGTTTTTAAGAAAAATTGCGTTCACTTTTGTTCCCCAAAAAAGGGAGAAAAAACTGCCACCATAAAATAAGGAATTTAATATTTACTTTCTTAAAATACTAAGAATAGCAACAATCTTATCTCAGAAAATTAAATGGTTAAAATTTTGAGAGCAAAATTCTTGGGTACACTGAACATAAGCATAATTTTATGGTGAGCAGTTAGCAGTCTAGGCCCTCCTTCTGCATGCTATTCCACCACAGTCCCAGAAGGAAACATCCTTTATCTTCCCTTCCCTTTAAAGACAAGTTTTAAACAGTGAATTTAAGACACGTGCTTGAAGGAGAACAGGCACAGAGGAAACTTTCTGTCTTTGTATCAGTCTTTTTTCATTGGGTAATCACGGAGTTTAACTACTTTCAGCTACGTGAGGATAGGTGAAAAACATGCACACATACAATGTTATTTTGAAAGACTTATCATTCATTTTCCTGAACTGTTCATGTATGAATGTAGAGCTGTAACACTGATGTGCTTTAAGATGTTTTCTTTCAGAAGATTAAAGACAAAAAGAGTAAAAATGGACTAAAATTGCCAACTGTGCATAAGTAAAGTTTAAAGGAGTAGATCTGTGATGCAGAAAAAAAAAGAGATAACTGGGAAATAGGCAGTAGTCTGACCCCCATTAACACAAAAAATGAGGCACCATCTCTACGGCAACCCTCTTTGATTACAGGTGGAGGTAGTTAACATTTTTCTCATTTTCTCCTCTCTCCCTATAGGCTACAGAAGAACTCAGGAAAACATGCCTTTTCTGAAGGTACAGATTTTTGTTTCAAAACGTGTTGCCAAGTCTTATCCATCATGCAGCATTGTTATACCGGACTGAAAATACAAGAGGTACCAAATGACCACATGTACAGCGGGCATAATGCGCCTGAATTCAGAAGACTTGCGTTAATTTAAACCCACTGAGAATTTCAGCCAATCTCTGGTGTCATTGCAAATCAGAGGATATAACAAATCCCTAAGCTTACAAAAATTTCATCCTCTCATGTCTTTTAAAAGCCTCCTTTCAGTATGAAATAGGCCATTACTCTTTTATTCTTTCCCATACACTTCATGAAAGGGACCCAATACTACTGCAATAGCTGATAAACACTTTCCTGCAACATACACATGCACAGGAACCCATCTATTCTTCTTTTCTTGGACAGAGTTAAATGCCCTATGAGTTATATTGGCATTATCATTGTGAAAATGGGCTTATTGACTTCTTAGCTGGATCAGCAAGAATGACTTACTTTATATTAGAACTGAGTAGTATGTAATTTATGAACTTCTCTTAATTGAATGCATTCACATCCAAGAGAACAAGCTTGGCAAATGGCATGCATTTTCACAGAAAACAGAGGACCCTGCAATATAGTTATATTTTTGAACATAGTTGGTTTAGCACTTATACAAGGGCTAATGAACTTCAGAGTCCCTGTATTTAACATATATATATATATGTATATATATACACTCAAAATAGCTTCACTACTCATTAAAACATCTTCTGTATCATGCAAGCTAAAGACTGGAAAAAAAGTGTTTTAAAAATACCCGTTTACAAACAAAAATAAGTTTTCCAAGGGGAAAAAAAATCAGTTTAACCTTAGCAATAATAGTCAATGCCAAATGAAATTTCTAATTCTCTCTGTGAAAAACATTTTTTTTTAATTTGGTGTCAAATGCAAATGGAGGTTTTTCTTTATTAAAATTTCTAATAACTTTTAAGTATTTCAGATGCGGAAGAATTCTAATTGTAAGACCTAAATTCCTTTGTTCTTTATTTGGTCCAAACTGTGAACTCAGATTGCTAGACAGTTTAATATAAACTTGTAATCTGCAGGGTTTTCTCCATTGTTTTTCATTTGACAATTCCCCTTTTATAAGGGTCATAAAGGCAAAAGTCTGTAAAATCTATTTCAGGTTTTCCTGCTCAGTTGTACTAATCTCAATATCTTTTTCTTTTCTATAAGAGGCTGGTGTCTTTCTTTTTTCAATTAGAATTCTCTGAATGATTCTTCATGATGTGGAAAGTCTTCATCTCTTCAAGGAATCTGATTCAGTTAACCTAAAGTGACCTCAATTTTGTACACAATAGAAATAATTTGTTTTCTTTACCTCTACCTTTTAACACAGTCATGCTTAGATGATCTTTTCTGGTAACCTCAGTAGGAACTTAAAAAGAGGATTTAGGTAAAACATTATAAGAACAGAAAAGCTAATTGACATTTCGATAAAAAAAAAATAATTGCCACATCCCACTACAATAAGGAGGTCAAATCATCCTCTTATGCTTATAGTGCACATTGTCAGAAATACACTGATGCAGAAAAAAGACCAGTAATGGTACCATTGATCTTGCATTCATTTACAATTTGGAGGAGAGATTAAAAAAAAAAAAAAGCCACTTTATTAACCCTGTTCTCATCACAACAGAATAAGCATACCCAGAGACATAGGTGTTGTTGAGATCTGCACTGTTAGATTCACACTATTTTGCAAATGCTTAGATAGAAATATAATGTGTTATTCTGGGATGTTTCTGATTATGAGCTTCTATCAAACTAGTCAAGAATTAATTCCCTGGAAGTTTTGCTTGTATTCCCACAGGTTTAAGACAGTGTGATAGGTCCTCTCTTCTTGTCTCCCATTAAGATATGTCTGTTCACAGTAGAGGATCCTTTGGGACCACACTGATTGTTTTTCCTATCCCAAACTAATCCCCAGAGCATGGTAGTTTCGTACCCATGACGTACTAAGATCTTTCCCATGTTTCCTCAGCCCCAGCCTGGCACTGGTAACTGCTGCTGTCAGGATTTCTGATCGACATCAGTATATTTTTCTTATATATAATCTATAGTAGTGATGGAAATTAAGTGTGTTATATCTATACTACTAATGGTCTACTTTTATTACAACAGGAATGTGAAACAACAATATCATATTTTTTGTAACTGGACCAGTTATCTTTTCACTCTGTGCTAATGAGATTTCTACCTTTCATACTTGTTTAATCCACTTATGATACTTGGAGTAACTGTTTAATCAGTAATTTTTCATCCAGGAATGGAAATTCTCCTGGATTTTTTACTAAACCCCGTTAAATTTGCTGATGGTGGATATTTTTGTGTGTGTGTGAGAAAAAGGTTTTATTAACATCTTTTCTATTCAATTTCGGTATCTGGATAGAACTACAAGAACTATGTTCATACATTTTCCCAAAATATTATAAGAAACATTGCCTATAGACCTGTTCTCATGATGGTTTCTGTCCTTTGCTAATCTGAACTCCAGTTGTTAAAGAGAAAACTACATTCTAAATTTATATTCAAATTCTTATACTATCTCTGAAGAGGTAGTCTGAAATATTGTCCTCGGAATGAAAAAACAAAACTTCAAAGTTAAAATGCTGAGTTCAAAAGCGTACCAACTTTATTCTGAACCATTATTTTACTGTTTTTGTATGGCTTGCTTCAAATTTTTTGCAAAATACTGCCTTTAACTAAGTTATTTTTAAGTAGCTCATTAAATGTTTTGTTCTAAACACCCATTTTCTTTTTTTTCATTGGTTTATACAAAATTAATATGTAATGGTCCCCTAGATATTTTTGATCCATTCTGCTAGAAGGTGTTTAAAGTACTGCAACATCTTTAATAGATAATATTGTTTCTTGCAGGGGAAGTCTGAGAGCACTGTCTAGTCATACGTGTCATGAATACATCCTTGAGTGGAGTTTCATGTCCTTGCACCAACTATTTCCTTTTAGAATTGTAAGGAACGGGGAAATACAAATCTCATGCAAAAATGACATTAAAGTAAAAGAAGCTTGACCTGAATCATAGCTGCTTCTGAAAATTACACTAAGCATCTGCCTATATATTTAGCAACTTTGAAGTTTGGCTTATTGTACCCTTAGAAGCTGGGCTGTGTCTGGATTGTGGAGTCTAATAAAGGATGGTGTAAAAAGATCCCCATGAAAATTATTGTACATACTTTGCATACATAAATTTGTCAAGCCCAACAGAAGACTTTCAAAATCTCTTATTTTGCGAGTCACTATTCATGTGCTATATACAAATCATACAGTCACGAAAGCGAATTGAGAAGGTCATGGGTCAGAGAAAGGAACATTCTTAAGAAGAGTTAATTAATAAAAAAGATTTCCTTTATTCTTTTCCAAGCATGTCTTACGTGTTTTGAAAAGTCATGGTTTGGGCTAAATAACATTGAACATCAAGTTAAATGGTCTTGAAATAGGCATATGCCACTCCCAGTTTGCCATTCAGGAGCAATTGAATCAGCAGCTAATTGCCCACTATCCTAGCATCAGATCAGGAGGGCAATATCATGCTTTGTAGGTAAGAGGTTTCCCAGAGCTAAATAGCAAAGGCAAAAGGCTAAGTATTGGAATTAGTAAGTGTTTATTTTAGTAACAAAGAATACAGGGAACACGGTGATTTTGGTGCAACCACTGGGAACACTCATTCCTGCTCTTTTTCTTCCCTTGCATTCCCTCTCTTCAACAAAACTTGCAGGCAGACCTTTTCACTTAACTCTGTATTGAAAACAGCATGAAACCTTGAAAAGGTAATGGCTCTTGCTGCATTCCTTAATGTTTAGGTAAAAAGTTTGTTTTTTTTATTGTTAAAAAAAAGTTTTAATCAAACTCAGCATCAGTTTCTCTTCCTAATTTGAACAACCAAATGCGGATAACCTTCAGCTATTTTAAGTGTTGTTTTACTCCTCTTTATCTTCCGCAGCTAATAAACCCATTTCTACCGAAGAGATGTGGAATTAAACTTAGACTTTAATTACACTACCCCAAGAGGAAAATCTGCCTACTGGATATAAAGCGCGTTAATACCATTACCAACCAAGAAGAAAAGAATTAATAGAGTTCTATATATTGAATGTATGACTAGTAGGTCATTGCTGATTTCAGCAGGACCAGCTGTAGAGCAAAGCAGATAATCATACTTAAAATTTCAGACTGAGAAAATCAGAGAAACAAACAGTGAACCTATAATGGGAAGGATACAGGAGGAGAGGAGACTGGACAGGGTATATTAGAAAACGTTATTCAATCATATTGTTAAAGAACTTAAATCTGGTTATGACCACAGACTGACATTAATCAAGAATGGCTTTAATGAAGACAGTGTCCTAAGCACTGTATCTTCTATGATACATCTAGAATACATCTTCTATGGAATAAACAATCTGTGTTTTGGTCTATCTTGTAGCCAGGGGTTGCCAGTCCAATTTTAAGTGCTATTGCAAAGAATGGTATTCACTATTCAAGGTACAGTGAACTGACTCACTTTTCTTTTGACGGACTGCATTTAAAAAGCCAGGGGAGTTTACAAATAGTTTTCTTTGTATGTATTACATATTCTTCAGAATTGTCCCAGGTGTCAATACTTACCATATGTACAAAGACACGTTATAGGTAAGGAGACAAAGTGAGAAAAGGAAATAGATTTCCAGTCCCTTCCTATTAAAAACCTAACCATTTTTTTTTGCAAGTATCTCTGCCAGTTCAATGCAACACTAGCATAATACACCATCAAGTGCAATCAATGGTATTTGCTGACATGAACATTTTAATTATGCATTACAGAAATGTAGTCAATGTTGGAGGATCTTTGTACTTGTATCCTCAATTCATAATTACTTCAACAGTTCCATATGTCATAGCTTGATCAATTGAAGGGCACAGGAAGCACTATGTATACATTACAACGGTACAATATCTGTAATAAAAATGCAGCACACAGCAATCTTCATTACCACTACTTGCAATACAGTTTAATCTGTGGTATTAACACCAGCGCTATGTACCTAGTGATAACGGCAGGCCTTGCCATCATTCCCTTACAAGGACTAGCCAAATATAACAACCAAGAATTAAAGCCATAAGTTGTTTGAAAGTGTCAATGGACTTCAAAAAATAAGTGCCTGCACGGAAATAATTTCCTTATTAGCACAGGACTTCGATTTCCACACAAGGACCCTGCAATCAGAAATTTTTTCCACAGCCACATGAGCAAAGGGTTTTTCTATCTCAGCTCTGTTCTACTCCCACTTGCTAAACTGGTGTCATGCATAGCACAGCTGAGCTTTGGCTATGTAATTGGCAGGTCCGTCCACGGCAATGAGAAAAATTGTCATTGCTCAGGGCAGTTCTGGCTGCATGTTTAACACTAAAAGGGGCTGATGCAAGAGAGGTAACATGCCACTCAAATCACCTTTCACTGGAGTTGTGCAGGACTCTGGAGCATAAACACAGGTGTGCTAGTTTGAATTTGAGTTGGCAGCAGCACAGCAGCAACAGAAAGAAGGCTGACAGAGAAAGGTGAAATGTGATGGGTACATCTAGAAGGTGTCAGTTCAGAGGTGGTATTAAGCAATACCGTCTGTAAATGGGACCAGATGAGGTGGCCTGAGGACAGTCCATAGGACACAAAGGAAGGAGAATGAGTCTCAGAGCTCTAATGGAAACTGAAAGTAGACGGAAGCTAAAAAGAGCTATTTTGGTTCCAGGAATAGAAAGGAAGCTAGCAAATCAGTCTAGAAAAAAAAAAAAAAAAAAAGGGACTGACAGAGTATAGGATTTCGGAAAAAGCTAAGGTTATGAGGCCAGGGCAATATTCCCAGCATTGTACCGTTTTCATCTATACTGACACAGTTTCTCTGGGGGAAAAGCAAAGTCTGTTTAAAACAAAATTTAAATATATATATAAAAGGTACTATAGCTTTTCCAGTTGCTGAAATAAATTACTATTTATATAGTGAAAAAAAAAAACCAACAACAAACACCCATCTTTGCATAGCACTTCCCTCTCTCTCTTATGATCAACTTGACATGGCACAGCATATTGTACATCTAATCCCTGATACTGTATGGCAGTTTACTAACAACATGTAGATTGCACAATCATGTAACTCATTAACAGAGTTAATGCAGACTTCATTGTCCCACACTGGAACTAGGATTCCTCATTCCCTTTCCAGGTCAGTGTTGTAAGAGAAGGGATATTCCCTCAAGCCTCTCTTACAGGTCAGAGGTTCTCAAACTTTTTGGCCCAAATTAGAATTTTCCACAAAAGCCCATTAATTCAGGTATTCTCCCAGAAGACAGAGGATGTAGACTTGAACCCCCTCTGAAAAAAGTAAGTCTTAAATTTGTCTCCCCCATATCCCAGGCAAGTATTCTAATTACCAAGTTATTGTAGAAGACTAAGAACACCTTTGGGAAGGGACAAGCTAAAAGAAAGAGTTTTGAAAGAAATCACTCAAGAAAGAGTTCCAACTTGTGAATCCGAAGTGAAGCATATCTATAGCCTTGAATAAGGTGCCCAGACCTCCCAGAAGAGAAGAATTAAAGATATAACCATGCTGTCTGTGCTTTTCATCTCACTCTACATGAGGCAGCAGTCTAAACGGTGCATCAGTGAATGAAGCCCCTTTCAATCTACCAAACGTTTTTGTTGCTATGTTGCATCAGCATAAGAATCCAATCAAAACAGAAAGAAATAAATTCTGTAACATTTTCTAAACTCACTCTTCAGAGTGTTAAAAAAATGTATGGATTTCAGCTAGTCTGTTAAATCTAGAGGTCCCTCTTGTGACTCTTCACCTGGAAGAGTGGGACCAGAACCCAGCTTGACCAAAGATGGGTACTGAAATGTTTCTTCTTATTTGCAGCAAACAGGAAAACATTTTGCTCATCTGTTCTTTTAGAAACACTAATGAAAACTAACAGTTCCAGGTGCTCTGAGAGTCTGTTCTTGGCACTCTTAATATGGAAGACAGAATGAAACCACATACTGAAAGTAAAATGACACAGTCCACTAAGTATTTTGAGCCAGGGTTGTAGGTTTTTTCCTCTAAAACAAATGTTACTTTACCCTTGTCATTGCGCTTTTACCTTCTGTCCTTTTAGTTCACTGACATCTTGATACAGAAGATCTATAGCAGGAGCTAAAAATAAAATATATGCGTTATTAATTTGTATCAGCTGAACTTTTGTCCTATAGCTAATACAGGGAGAAAAAAAAAAAAAACTTTTGTATATTGCATTTAGAGGACATTTGGTGGAAAGCAACGCCGAACTTAAAATCTCTTCCATTTACCAGTAGCAAAATAATATATCGTGTATTTAACCTGATGATTACTCTCTTGGACTGTCAGAGTAAAATATGACTTATTTTTAGCTAAAGATATGTTGACAAACATCACTCGTATTAAAAAGATGAAATAAGCTACAGCAGTATATATAAATGTCTAATAATTGCTATGTCTTAATAGGCTTTATTAATATTCCTAACATTCAGATGCTCATAAAACTTTTGGCAAACCAGTCTGGTTTGGATACCACAGTGAAACTATTACTAAAAAAATAAAGACTTTCAGTTGCTTTATTTGAAGCAGGTGAGATGTGTAAGTGTGCATATTTTTTACACACAGATATGTATAAAAGCATTCAGCAAACCCTACCCTGCTTTTGCTAACAATCGTGTTTATATAGTCAATTACGGTTATCAAGTCTTAAAGATTTGCCAGTTGTATTCCTATGAAAAAAATACCAGAAGATACGTACCTAAATGTCTAGACACTGTGGTGAGGTGACCTTGGCTGGCTGCCAAATGCCCAGCCAGCCACTCTCCCACTCCCCCTCCTCAACAGGACAGCGGGGTAAGATTGTAAGAAAGTATTTTGAAAAGCTTATGGATTGAGATAAAGACAGGGAGATGACCTACCAATTACCATCATGGACAAAACAGACTCAACTTGGGAAAATTAATTTAATGTACCATCAATTTATTAAACATACGCACACACCTTCAATTCCCTTCTTACCAGGCCCAACTTCACTCTTGATTCTTCTACCTCCTCTCCAGCCCCAAGTGGTGCAGGTGGATGGAAAATGGGTGGGTGCTGTCAGTTCATAATGTCTGGCTCCTTCCTCACACTCATGCCGTGCTCCAGTGTGGGAGCCCTCCCATAAGCCACAGTTCAAAAACTGCTCTCGCGTGAGTCCTTTCCATGGGTGCAGTTCTTCAGAAACAGACTGCCCCAGCATGGGTCCCCCACAGGCCACAATTCCCATGAGGAAGTCTGCTCCTACATGGGCTCCTCTCCACACAGCCACAGCTCCCACCAGGAACCCACTCGTGTGTGGGCTCTCCACAAGCTGCAGCTTCCTTCAGGGCTCCTCCACAGGTTGTTGCATTGTGGGTATCCACTCCATCATGGTCTTCCATGGGCATCAGGGGGGCAGCCAGCTCCACCACAGTCTTCTCCACATGCTGCAGGGGAAAGATCAATTGTGGTACATGGGCTGTTTCCAGTCAGAAACACCATCAGTGGATACCCTGCCTTACACAGCCAGTCCCACTCACCTCCATAGCATCCACCCCATACATGTGGAAGCAGGCAGCATGATGGTGAACTGCTGACCACAAACAGGAGACTTTCTTCAGAAGCATTCAAGTCCTGCCTTGTGGAAGCTGCAGGCTCTGCTTTATTGCACTCCCGGGCAAGAGACTGCCTCTCCATTTGCCTGCATATTAATGGATAGTGCCAGAAATAAGTTACCACCACCTCCTGCAAAGAGATAATTCAGAGGAAGGAAGTATCCCACATCACTCCCCATGGACAGAAACTACTCCAGGGATGTGCAGGAAGTGAGTGAAAACTTTCATACAAAAGATAGTTCCATCAGTACCCTTTTCCAAAAATGCTTCCAGGTGTTCAGGCCTGGAATACAGGGGATTTTGGATACAGGGATTGAAGTAGACTGTTCTTGTGCAATCTAGACAAATAAAAGGAATTTTCAGAATTCTCCAATTTTGGCTGGAGGCTACAGGGAAGAAAGACACATAGGAAGTCAAAGCATTGGCAAATTATATTGCTATTAATTTATGTTATGATTTCATAATAAATAATCTTTCTATTCTTCTTAAAATTTCATCCTTGACATCTTTGGCACTGTAAAAGTTAAGACTTCTCAACTATAAAGAAATATAGGACCTTGTCCTGTACAGATGGTTTCATTCTGTTGCAAAGATATTGCATTTTATTTATTTTTCTATTTTGACTTTACCTCTGCATCAGGCTGTTCTGCAAGAACAAGATCCCGGAAGATGTTTTCATGTTGCTCCTTGGCAATGTTTTTGGCAGTCAACTTATTCATCCTGCAATGGATTTTTGAGGGCTCTTGTTTCTACAAGCTTCTATATGAGCTATTTTTGCTGGTCATTATGGTGAAAGAGATGCCCTAAAAATGAAATTACCATCTTGCAACTACTTTTACTTTATTTTAATAAAGGTGGGACTCTAAGGAAAGAAGGATAAGAATTGTTTCTGAATATGGCAGAAAAAGTCAGATAAGGCATTAAATCTGCTGGGGCAGCTATGAAAGACCATTCACATACAGTTGGAACAGAGTTTTGGGGCAGAGTTCAAATACAAACCAGGCTCTACTCCAAGCCCATGTGTTCCTGGCAAAAGCAGCAATGTTACATATGAAAGATGAGCAAGAGCATAAGCCATCACATAAATATAATTAATAGTCCAGACTCAGATGGAAGCAATCCAAGTTCACATTTCATTGAGACCCAAAGTAAGGTGATAGAAAAGATACAGCACAGAAAATTTAATGGCACTGTTTGCATAGTAATGTATTACTTACCATTAATAAAAGATTTAGAATCTACCTCTTCCAAAATGCCCTTATGCAGAAATAACATAAATTTGAAGATATTAAAGATCACTCCACCTTCCAGACCTGATCTTAAGGGCCTGGAGGAGACCACCTCAAGAGACTCTCTTATTGAAAAGGCATTAGGTAGGAAGGCACATTATGAAGGAAAACACAATCTAAAAATCAAAGTGCAAACATAAATGTCACCTATAAGAGTCCAAAAGAGGTAGTTATGACCAAACTTGTTTCATGTACAGGTCCTTAAGTTTATCAAAATAATTTTAACCAAGCTTTCTTTTAGTTAACCAGCAAGCTGCCACTTTAAGAACAACACAGAAAAACAAGAGAAAAACATCTTTCCCTGGGTAAATATTGTTTTCTTGTTGTCATAGCCACACGAAAAGCATGAAGGCTGCTTCTGATTTGATATTGAGTGACATGCTTACAATTATATATGGGGAGAAAAAGTCCCACATTCTCCTTTTCTGTTCTTCTGCCATCCCCCACCTTCTCCCTTTAAACTTTTCGCTACTAACTGCAGGTTGCTTTCAAAACATTTGTACTCTGTGATTCCTTGAAAACTCATTGTGAGGGAAAAAGGAATGGTATTCAATCAGCCCCTGCTAAATCAAGCTGAAACTCCCTACCTCAGCCTGCAAGAATATCAAAAGTTATCTCTATTTCTTGTCCTGTTGTCTTCTGTCACTTTCTGCTTTGTCCATTTGGCTTTGTCAATCTGCTGTTTCCTTTTTACTTTCCATCTTCATTCTCTTTCTCTGTCGTGCTCTTAGGGTGGCTCAGGCTCCTGCTCCCCATTAAAAAGACTCCCAGACTTCCTTCTTGAAAAATTGTTCTAAATAGCCACTCTCCTGGAGAGTAATACGTTTTCTCTGTAACTTGATGCTGACATTCATCTGTACACACAGAAAGCCACCGACATCTCCTGCATCTTTCTGAGCAATTTTGTCTGTCTTTTAGCCTGGAAGCATCTCAGAGTAGATGCCTCTATTCACGTTTCATTTATTACTTACCTGCTCTTACTTAAACTACTGATTATCCAGAAGTTTTTCATTCCCACATGGTATAGAGTCTATAGGTAGGAGTATTTGCCAGTAAAACAAAAAAAAAATTATTTAAAAACAGCTAGTTAACAGAAAAACATGAAATTTCTAGATTTAGAGCTTGTCTTTGCTTTTCCCTGCAAGTGAACAGCAGTAACCATCAAACAGCACTGAGCACTAAAGTGCTGTGAGTTAGACTGGACAGAGAAATTTCTGCACTTATCATTTAGAGCTTTCTCAAGTGGAAGAAATCAGTATAACCAACACTAACTCTTCACATAAAGCAAAAGTAACAACAACACCCTTATAATCCCACGTGGTTGTTCTTGAGCTGTTGGTCAGATGATCTTGCACCTGCAAAACCCTGGTGTTCTTGTGGTGGTTCTCATGGGAAGTGACTACCACCGGTAGGACATCGCCCTCCTTTCCTTCGCTTTCCTTTACCTACTGTTTTCCATATTTGTTTGTGTGACAGAAAGATAAACACAGTGCAAAACATGGTAGAAAAACACTGAAATACTTCATAAATATTATGCAAGGATACATGAACACAGGAACTTAACAGATAAACAGGAAGCTATGCTTGCACCTGGTTAGCATACTCCAATCAGTGCTAATAGCCTCATAAGCAACAACCACCTTGGGAGACTGAGCAAGTCCCAGTGAAAACCATGAAACCAGTCCCAGTGCATGCCATCACCTACAGATCCACCCATGACATTTTTTCTCATGTGACATTGCCTCAATATCCTTTCTGCAACAACTATTGACAAAGAGATACCTATTTACAAATTAATACTATAGTATTTATTTGGTTGGAGCACTTTGATTTTTTTAAATCAAATTTATCTGAAACAAGACAGTAATAATGGCAATTTGTCATTGCTTTACCTGCCTGCACATAAGTTGAAACTCAAACATTTTCAATGTGATGTGGCTTCCAAGCAGTAGGAGGTTTCTTTTAGCTGTCCCCTGACACCTGCTAGCTTCAATGACAATCATTTTGATATGTTTCTGGTTTCCTTATGATAACAGAAGAAGCTCAGCATACCCTGAGGTGCAAGGCTGCCTTTGAAGCAGCAATCTTTGCTGGAGACCATACATACATAGATACTCTGGTACATGCTCCAGTATATTAGTGATTGGTGTTTAAAAAGATATAATAATAATAATTCCCTTTTCTCTAATAGTGTCTATTTTATATAGCATTAAAAAAATACTTAATGCTGAATTAACTTATCAGAAAAATCTGTTTCAGGACTGGGATGAGGGGTGCTTTTGTTCTTTTGCTGTCTAACACTGTCAAGTTGCAGATGTCACATGCATCATGTGACATGCCTAAAAATCTCCAGTAAACAGCAAGTAAAACACTTCGCAACTCCTGACTTGATCTGATGCACTAATAGCACAGTGAGCTTTGGATTTCTTTTGGTGTCAGGTATTTTTCTAAACCACCTAAGTTAAATCCACTACATGAAGAAAATTAAGATGCCAGTCAAGACAGCACGAAGCAGCGATGACTTACCACTACATGCAGTAGAGACATGCTGATTATCATGCCTTGTCTGCCTTTGCTACTGTTTTATAAGCTGCTACTGATACCCTGATATGCTCCAGCTTTCATAAACATCCCCAGACCTTTTCACCACCTGTTAGGGTAGAATATTGCTAGATTCTTATGACCGTAACAGCTGTTTACTCACTTTTTATTCGTACTATATCGGGATGAGAGAGGAACTCATAAGTAATCAGGCTTATAGCTGGTTCCTCTTAGAAGAAAAAAATAGAGAGAAGCTGTATGCCAGCTTGACAAGAAACCCAATGCACTTTGTTTTCTGTCATTCGTTTCATTATTAAAGTTTAGCTACATCAGAACTAGAGAAGTGTCACTTCTTTAACAATGTGACACTTTGAAAAGAGGATTAAAATATTTTCCTAAAATGTATGTAAACAATGGTGCCTCTTTGCTCTCTACATTTCCTTTATTTTTTCGCTTTGATTGTACATTAGCCTTACTACTTGTGCACCTCACTCTCACTTCTCTTAGATTTTAAATCCACATAAAGATTTTGTCATGTCTTATATTTATTTCTGGAGAAACATTAAGGTGAATTTTGATGCCATCTACTTGTTAGAATTAGAAATGTGTTAAATAATAAAGCACGATGAGACAAAGGGCAGAAAAAAATATAAAAAAAGCTAATGAAGAGAGTTTCCAGGAAAGCATGCAGGTCTGAAAATGGCAGTGGCCTTTTTATAAAAGGAAGTCATTATTGCCACCATTGCTTTCATTTCTAACATTTGAGTCTGTTTCAAGTCTGTCATTTCTCAAATACTTTGTTTATACTTGTATGAGTAGTAAAGAAATTTTATTCCTGCATCAAAAAATCATAAGCTTGGAACACATATACAAGTATTTACTGAATTACTAATTGTAATTTCAGTCTTTCCTACTGCTTGTGACCCATTCCACATTTCCAGTAGTCTTTACTATGTACTGACTGATGCACTGAATTGTTCAACAGTTCACATACAAGCTTCTTTAACAAAATGGAAAGAAATCTCCCTGGTATCTAAAAACCCAACACTTTTGTGATTCACATGCATTTTCACAGACTTCACATTGATGACTGACCCTGTGGAAGGAACAATACACTAAGGCAGCAGAAGGACAGTGAATTTTGCCGTGATTCAGCTAGCTCAATTTTGAAATTTGCATATAGGCAAATTCTGAGCAGGCAGAGGCCTAAACACTAATAGATTTATACCACTCATTTCAAACACCTATACTAATGACCATTTTCAACTTTTTGACCATTTAATTTCTTATGCATCTACTCCCCAAAAAAATCAAAACACCTTTAAATTTTAAAAATATTGAAAATTTAAGCACACACAAAATACCATTACTAGGCCTGCCTAATAAGAAAGCAACTCCAGAGACAAGCAACAGCTGCTGCTGAGCCAGAACTTTGTTCAGTTTTTCTTTCTAAATGACAAGCGGTTTAACATTTCTTAGATATTAAACCAACACTTCCCTTGAGTTAAACGGATGTTCACATTTACTACTACTATTGAACCCAATATTGAACTAACCTACGAAGTACAAATTCTTAAAAATAGTTATATACACAGACCTTATACCATATATAGTATAGGACACGTGGCAATACAGAGGATTCAAATCAAATGAAAAAATGAGTTATATATATTAACATTTATTTCTCTTATCAAACTGCCGATTTGTCACTAAGCATGCAATTGTGCATTAAACTTGACATCAAAAGCCATAACAGCTTCCATTCCTCTTTTCTGGGGAAAAAAATAAAAAAATAACAAATAATGAACATACAAACACACAAAAACAGATTTGTCCTCTAAGTGAAAGATCCCTTTAACCATTGTAGTTTTTGAATCCATTCCTGTGCATTTGAATGGCCTGTTTCTTTCTCTGAAATACAGGCAGAAAGCATTTGATTTCAATGCAGAAGTAAAACTAAGCAGGCAGCAATGTCACTAGGTATGAGCAATGCCCTTTTTCATCAAGATGGAGTGTAGTAGAAAACTTGAGCCACCATAAAAATCAGACATAAAATATAATACAGAATGCCACCTAAGTCTTGTTAAGTTAAGGTTTCTGATTTTATGTACTGCTTACTCATTACTTCTAGTATGTTTTTAAATACAGACTAACTCAATCAAGAATGGTTCCAGCTTACTGGTAAGACAACCATAAAAATTCATTAAGAAATAAATGAGGATAGCTGTATGTAGTATCTTCAAGATTCATTAGGACGATTACATGTTAAAATATAAAGTCAACCCTTTAAAGTGAAAAGTCCAACATTAGTCCATATCTCTACAGCCTGAGGAAGATTTTAATACTCAGCTACTGGCTAATAAAATGTATTTCCCTTCCATTTCTCTCATGCTTGCAAGAACATACACAGCAGACAAAGTCTGACACTCCTTTTTTTTGACAGTACTCCAAATCTTACCATTAAGTGTTAGGAGGACTCTGCACAAAATAGTCCATGCGAAGGTTCTACCTCTGTGTCATTAAAAGAGCTCATCAGTCATGATCTTGATATTACTGCTACCCAAAGCCCTAAGGGGTGGGGAGATCTTTTGAGAGGAAAATCTGACTAGTTGAACTTCCAACTTCTTCCAGCAGGATTTAATCAATCTGCCTCTAGCACATCTGGTATGACCCTCGCCTTCAAAGAACCTTTGGAGCAGTAACCTCCAGCATGCAGATCCACCCTACGCTCTTAAGTTTTTTTTTTTTTTTTTTTTTTTTTTTTTTTTTAAGACTTAAGGTGTTAGACAATGTAGAACTGAAAATAGGTAGAAGTGATTTAATCAAGATGAGCAAAGGAGCTCTAAACAGCATGGGCCTAGTTTTAACAGTAGTTGTGCCAAGTTGGACAGACAGGAATAACCTACTCTGTAAAAAGCAATGGTAAATAAGATATAACAGAGCAATACATGAACTATGATTATTCAATAACAACATTAGAAACACTAGCTTAAGAGAGGTGCTTCTGTTCATTATTCAAGGCAAATGCTAGTTTAAATAGGTAAAAAAATTATAAAATAGGAAATTCAGACTGCGATAGTGCTTCTCCTGTGCTTTATATACATTTGCACAGGAGTTCCCACTTATAGATACACGGAAACATCTCTAAAGCATAAGACAAGATTAAGAAAGTTAAGAAAGATTTCCTCCCTGAGATTAGCCAATTGATAGTGATTTGTGATGTATTTATTTTAAAAGACAGAAGGTGTCCATAAAAAAAAATGGAGTCATTACCAAATAGAACATTTCTCAACCATATGACAAAGGTACTTACTGAAGTTTCCATCTTAAATGAGTTGTTTCTTTGGTTGTGTTTTTAGGTAAGATAGCCATTATGCATCAGTGTCAAACTGCACATAAACATTATATAAACACTATTTAACACAGCGAACAGCTTTGCTGTTTACAAGTATAGCTGCTACTTTGATTTCTCTCCAGCATTTCTCCTGAAGATTTTATTCAGTTAAAAGCTTGTATCAAAACATTATCAGTTTCAGCAGATGTTGAAATATGAGGGATTGAAGAAGGGAATGTGACCAGGTCTTGAACTCTTTATTACAAACAAACAAAAAAAACTTATACAATCAAAGACTGATATTTTGGAAAACCTCATGTGCTTTCTGTTATAAGGCCTGACTGGTGCCTAGCACAAATCTTATATTTCCAGCTTCTCTTCAGTCTGGGACATATACTAAGTAATTAGTCATGCAGTCCAAACCTTTAGAGATTTTAAGCATCTGCTAATCAGCATAAGAGCCATAAACAACAGTAAGCACGATAAAATCTGAGCATATTCATGAAACCTTGAATGAAAAGCAAGTATTATAGTTTATCACTTTGTTGTAGTGTGTTGTTTTGTAGTTTTTTGTTGCTTATTCTTGTCATTTTTGCTTATTTATGTATCATTTTATTTTTATTCTAACTCTTCAAACAAATATTCCATGATGTGGATAACTCGCATCCGTAGGAAAAGGGGACGAATATTGACAGGCAGATACCTTCAACTCTATTATCTCATAAGAAGTTACCAGTTACTTCATTACTAATAGCTACACACCATAACTTTGGAGGAATTTCTACTCCGGGTAATACTTGCAAAGTAGCACCTAGAGGACAAATAAGGAGCATCTTAGTCAATTGTCAGATCTCAGTGAACATACAGAAATTCATGACTGCTCTCACTGCTTGACACATTTTGTGAGGCCCTTTCCATACATAAACTTAAGATCCTCTGGAAAACACCATTCTACTGATCACTTTGCTTGTAGGAAATCTGTCAATTATGAAATAGGGTTGCTTACATAATTTTGTCTTTTTTTTTCCATTTCCCTGATATCTCTACTTGTTTGTTTTATTCATAAAGTTTCAAACAAGATGAATTATCTTTAAGCATTTGCTAAAATTCTGTTCACATAGGAATTTCACAGAAAATGTCATGCAATAAGATCGGTGCATTTTTAAAAGTCTAATTAAAGCCATCAGAAAGAAATGACCTAAGGGTAGGAAGAGCAGTTAATGGATGTTTCTTGTCAGAAGTTATCAAATGTGTTTTAGCAATGGGATTAAACATATCCATTGAATCCATCGTGTCATACTAACATTCGTTATTTGCTAGTTCAGTCTATGGGAAAGAGAAATATTTCTCCCTTTTTGTAGTCATGAAGCTGCTACACCTCTGGTGACACAAGATCACAAGCCTCTCTAAATTAGAAAAGGACAGTTTGACATCTCTCTAAAGCACATAGATTATCCTCTTTGCTCACTTCCAGCCTTCCTAGGAAATCTCTCAGACTTCCTTACTACCTCAGGATGAAAAACTGGATGGAGAGCCTTTCTTGGTGACAGGGTGCTCTAGCCACATGCTGCACGTCTACCAAACCACGTCAGGAGCCTGAAGGATGACTTAGTCCTCTGACCAATATATATACAAATACATGCCACTTGCCTTACCCTGAGCTCTTCAAACAGAGGACAAAATGTAAAAAGCTGGTTTTGTTACTACCGCATTTCAGAATAAAAGAACAACTCAGGTTATTTCCAAACATGGCATCAGGTCTGCATATACAAAACAGAGACGGATCCAAAGTTCTGAGCTGTGCATATGTTCAAGAGTAAGTTTTGGATAATGTATAAATAATTGTATTACCACGCTGGGACTCGTGAGGTGCTTTACTCTGCTTGCACACTGTGTAGGACACCTGAGTCATCTGTGGGTTGCACTCTGGGAAGCATAGCCCTGAACTCTTCCTATTCTATTATTTTTGCTCTAAGCACTGGTTTCATTTGACTCTGGGACCATTTAGTGGTTGCCATAACAGCAGCAGGACTGCACTCAGAATTGTTGGGATGGTAATTCGCTCAGAAAATAGCTGTGTGAAATGAAGCAAAGGACTTCAAGGGGCTTCTGGCTCCTCTGCTGTGAGGAGCAAGGCATGCAGATGCTGGAGAACGAGCGCTCATACCCATCGTGGCATGGAAAAACAGCTCTGAGCATTTTATGAACCTTAAGGACGTCAAGACAATTCTGAACAATTTTGATCTCATTTAAAGCCAAAGCATAAACAGAAAATTTGCAAAATTGAAACACTAAAGCAATAATAATTCAAGTACTTAAATAATAATCTGAATCTCATGAGGAAACTGCATGTTTAATTTTATGTATAATGTGGAGACTAAGTTTATTACTGGGTATCTATTAATCTTTCTGTGAGATTTGCTAATATTTTTGCAATGCCCTGTGGACAATGATAAATCTTGCAGTTAAGATTGGGCTAAAGAATCTTGTGACTTTATTTTTCATCTGTTCTATCTCACTTGCTTTTGATGATCAGCTTTTAAATCTGGGGTGATGGCACTGAATAGGTAATGTCTCAGCACAGCCAAAAATCTTCTATATTGCCTTTAATGCCATTTGCAATGTGAGAGTTTACTATGTCTGATTTCTGTGACTTGCTCCTGACAGAGCCAGACTCATCACAAAAGCTACCTGTAGCCATACCAGAGACTCCTGAAACTCCAGGGCACTGCCCTCTAGGAATCACCATCATCCAATGAATACTAACCAACAGCCACTAAATCAGGGAGATCTGATCTGTTACTCCTGAAGATGGTTCTAATCTCTTTCAGGGACTAGTTTCATGCAGTCTTGTCCCCTCCTAGAGTCCAAATCAACAGTGAGGCTTCATAACCAGTACCAATGGTGACTTCAGTTAGCAGCTAAAGAGTATCACAGCAGAGTTGCCTGCCCAAAGACCTGAATACAAACCTGTTAACTGGCACATTACATATTGAAAAGTGCATTTTCTTAGTTTCTAGTCTCTATTGGCTCTCCTGTCCAGCATACACATACTACAATCTGATCTGTGTCCACCTTTAAAAGCATCGTTGACACTCTCAGAGACTGTCCCAGAATTCCACAAAAGTCTACTCACCTGTTTACACTTTGATTGTACTTTGATGGACTATGGAAAGACATTATTAGCTTACCAGCCATGATATGTTTACCAGCTCCCACTAATATTTGACAATCACAAGAATTAGATGCTGTCTTTTTCAAGCTTGCTTTTTACCATTGCTTTGGTTGAAATCCCCATTTCTTATTTGTTTAAAGGGTATTTAAAAAAAAAAAAAAAAGCTATAATGAAGGCAAGCCTGGTTTTGTTTTGCCCACTGGTCTAACATATGCAAAAGGTCTCCAGAATTGCAAAAGCTGTCTCTGGCAAGTCAACTCCTGACAGAGCTCTCAAGACAGCTTTCTTCATCTAAGAATAAAAAAACAGCCTCTGCCCATTTCCTTATTGTATATCTTTTTTTTTTCCTACTCATATTTTTGCGTAGCACCTTAATAATTCCAAGCAGTAGCTACATATCAGTAAAGAATACATATCATTGGGAATTACAAGCAAATATTCACAAGCAACACTAGAGTTGAAAAATTGTCCATGGTAAGAATAATACATTATATATCCAGAACAAATTATTTGTGATACATTTTCTTTGCATTACATGTTTTATTCAGGTATAACAATGTCTCTTGGTTGATATAGCACACTCCTAAGCTAGAAATAATTTCAAAAGTCAAGTTGTATTAAACTTATAAAAAAATAGAAAGAAAACTAAAAACAAGCAAATTGGTCTTTCTCAAGGTGCATTACCACCATATCATTCTGACACTCCATATCTCTCCTCAATGAACTTTCAGTATGTATCAGGTCAAAATCTTGTCTGTCTATTGCTGATATTCTGACATGAATGTTATGCTCTCATTTCAGAGCAATAATACCATTTTAGAAAGACTGACTACATAAATCCTGAAAAAAGCAAGCTTGCGCATAAAGAGACATGAAAGAATAATTGTTGTTTTGGTTTTTGTTTATGTTTTTAATGTTCTGAAGTATTTCTGATTATTTTCAGATTGTCTGTTAGCAATTTTAAAAAGGGAGTATGACTATACTTACACAAAAAAAAAAAAAAATCAAAGTCCAGTATGGACATCACGTGTCAGCAGGCAGTCCAGAACCAAGTGGTGTGGACGGGCAAATTTGATGCATTGTTGTACATGTTATGAGCTTTTGAAGAAAGAAGATTATAAATGAGTAATAATATGCTAAATAATACAGGAGCTAGTGTACGTCTTAGTGATTTTCTAGCTTCTGGCATAAGTGTGTTTATGTGTGTATACATACACATTTGCAGCTATCTTACTTTTACTCATATAGGCAATAGTATCTTGAGAGCTTATTAGAAGTGGGTTAAGTGCTTTTGCCTTCCTAAATGTCATGATTTGATATTTAATAAATACCAAGAAATCTCACCAGATGTCAAGCGTGCTGCTGGCTGACTTTGCACTGGCTCTTTAACACATAACCCTTACTCTGTGGTAGCTCTATGCTTGTCTAATCAATGTCATCTATTTCTGATAAATTAAGAGAATAGTTGTAAAATGTCAGAAATGAATGACATGACTACATCACACTAGGACTAAACAATAGGTTACTACTTTACTGAAAAATAGCGTCCCGACTGAGAAAGCTTGAATTCTTGACTAAATCAGCTGGCTACTTAAAAACAAACTAAGCTGGGATGGAGCTCCTACACAATATTGGCATTTAACTTCTCAGTGATGTGCAATGTTAACTAAAATTTCTGCACCAAAACTATGTTGAAGCAGAGGACCGAAAAAACTAATCTTTGTCCATTAATAGTCAGTGTTTCAACAAAAAGGCAGTAGATCTCAGGTATGTCCTTGAATTAGCTAAAAGGAACTTTATAAATAATTTCTGTTCTCTCTTATGGTTCCCGCACTTCCATTTGATTTTTGATATAACATGTTTTGTTAAAAGGCACAGCTTCGTACTGTGAAGCATGACAGGCCATACCTGTCTTAAATGCACACAAACTGAGTGTCAATATAGGTGATTTTATGGAAATACCCTATTTTAGTGGGCATAATTTGATTTTCATTTCATTAATTAACTTCCAGATTTTGTCTTGCCTAGCAGACTAGTAAATTATCAGAGGCTGGCTAGATTACTAACAGAAAGGTTATTCGTATTTATGATTTTGAAGAACATCTTTCTGATGCTCTAGGCTAGGGATTCGTACCAGCAATAGCTTGCAAAATGGGTAATTTGGCATGCAGCTACGCAGCTACTGTGCCACCACACCAAACTTTAAGATTTACAGTTCATCAATTCATGTGGCTATGACATTAGTTATAAATGTTTTTAAGAATTTAATGGAGTTAATTTTTCAAAATCAGGACACAATTGCATAATCCTTTTTTTTTTTTTTTTTTTTTTTAAATTACTGTTCCTTACAAAAATAATGAATACACAAAGCTAGTATAGATGTTTTAATATGCCTTCGGTTTTGGTTTGGTTTACTCTGTTAGGAATTTAAAAGAAATACAAAACCTAAGAAATTAGAAAGCAATTGATTAACTAGTCTGTTTTATTTATTATTGAGCAAGAGTTACTTTCGTTTGCATCTTAGCTAGAAAAAAGAATGTATTTGCTTAGAGTACTCCAAGGAAATCTCAGCTCATTCAAGGCAATTACATTTATATTTGCTTAAATTATGGGAGCATTAAAAATGCTGCTTTATTTGCCAGTTTTGTAAAACAACATGTAACAGATGCTTCAAAACTGGTTGTTCTGTTTATTTGAAGGAAATAAGTAATTTTTATTTCATGTACTTACAAGAATGCACATACAGGTGTATTCTGTGCATGTTTTCTCATACATTTCTCAAGTTGCCTAGGTTACATCTGGGCTGCCAGGATGACTTTTTTTTTTCCCTTTTAATTTCTACTTTTGTTACAGTAGGGAGAAGATTTCTGAAAACCAATTTTGGGCTGAAACTGGCAATGAGAGGGGTTTGGATTTTTTTTTTTCCATGTCTTCTCTGTGGATTTTCTCACTGAATGTACTCTTATACTCTTATACTGACATCGATATTTGCAGTTTGGTGGGGCAGTTTCCATTTTGACTATCTACGTGTGTCAGTTATTAATACCAGCTAAATACTGCAGATATAATCACTTAAGGATAGATGGAATTTTCCACTTTTAGACTCTTTGCCAGTAATTGTGATCCATATTTGTCTATCTAATAATATTGGGACAACTCTTCCTTCCTTGGCTATAGTTCCTTACTTCAAGGGAAATTTATTATCATACATTAATCTCTTACATTTCTTCTGTATATCTTAACTGTATCTCCTCATCTATATTTATTAACTACTTCATTTATATAAGGTAAAGTATTGTGTTCATGACATCCCCTCCTGGAATACTAATTGCTTCCTATATTTTAGGCACTTAGGTTTTTGAGTATCTAGCTTAAAATAACCGAGAAGAAAAAGATTTTTATTTGCTTGCTCCTTCATTTGCAGGAGGATGCTGAGGCAATACAGTGAGATCATTCACACTCCAAGGTGACTCTTCCTGCCATGGAGGCAGGAAACAAGCCAGGACAGGAAAAGTCCTGAAAGTCTTCTCCTGGGGTCTGTGGACTTTGATTAACCCAATGCCAGAGAGTCATAATTTATGACAATCTGAGTGCAAACAGAAGGGGATCTACACATATGTCATGCTATTATCCTTATTATTCTTCCTTATTAATGAGAATGATATTAACCTCTCCCATCAGCAGGGTTAAATCTTACCACCTACACACCTATACCACTGCAAGTTGTAAAAATTCTTCTTTTATTCCCACTTCAGATAGGCCTTTCTCATTAAGTTTTACAGTCTACTTCATTCTACCAGTTAAATTAACATTTATATAGCTGACCCCCCATCTTTATGCATTTTTAAACAATACATTCAATGAATAACACATCTATAAACATTATTTTATGCCACTGTAAAATGTAAGCAACCAAATAAAAGTTCATTTCAAATGAGTATTCTTTTCTTTACTTTTCTTAAAAAAAGAACACCAAACTGCCTTTCTTCTATCTGCCCCACTGGAAACTTGAAAGTTTATCCTGAAAATGAATAGTTAGAGACTACTGGAGCTAGAAGACCTTGTTCCACAATTAACAATTCCATTTGGGAATAATACATATACATATATATATATATATATATATATATATATATTGCCAGGAGGTTCCCATCACACAGAAGAGCCTTTGTGTAACTGCATCCAGAATGATTACTCACATATGGTTTAGAAAGAGAGTAGAACAGACTTCAAAGAAAATTATTTCTCAATTTTCCTAGGTTTGGGTGGCTAGGGAAAAGACATGGCATACCACTGCAAGATTACCAGGAAAGATATACTAGGTGCCTGTCTAATGACTTCATACTGATTTGTGCTGATTCATTGTGAGAATTTTGATTACGTGAGTTGATACAATTTGAAATTACAATGATTAATAGCAAAAGTTACTTTTCAAAAACTATCTACAACCCTTGCACTTCTGCCCATGAAGTCCAGTTTCTAACCTCTCTACAGACATCCTGCCTGTGTTCGTTGTTGCAATTTACTTTCTCTGTTTCAGCATTATGTGATCCATAATATTCTAAGGTATGAATTCTGCTCCACAGTGTAAGCAAACCCCAGATACCCTGCACTGGAGGAGCAAGAGGAGGAATCCTCTCCCATGTGAAACAATTTGAACTACTCGAGGAATGAGGGAGTGCCATTCATTTTTACCTTGCACCAGAACTTCCTTGACATTTTCCACAGAGAGGATCTATGTGAATCAGTATCTCTTTTTCTTCCTCCCCTGTGCCAAATGGTTGTCTTTACTCAAGATCAAAAGAAACATCACTTTCTGTGGGAGAAATACTGTGACAGCATCAGCTGCAGTAGTTTTGCAGTCGCTGGTGCTGCAATGAGAACAGACACAACAGTGATGGGACAATGCAGAACAGATGTTACCCATGGCACCAGGCTGTCATGAGGCAGCAGCCAGAGATGCCTTTCCCGCTATGCTGATGGTAGGCTGACAATGAATGAATGATATGGACACAAGCTGTCAAGGGGGGTGCAAATAGACAGGGCACTCATTAAATAAAGTAATGGTGATACTGATAGCACCCTGCAGTGAGTCATCATATAGATAAATGACCAGATATGGGGGCTGACAGATGGTGAATGACGCTCATATAATTGAAAAGTACGTTTGAAGCCTGCTGAGAATGTTCCAGCAGCAATTTAATGATTCCATTCAGTTTTGAGGAACAATGAATGACTGTTTTTTCATAAATTTCACATTTACTTTTAATTTTTTTGTATGAATGTTATAGACACCACTGTGTATAATTCACAGTTGTTAGTTCTTTCTAAAATAACTTTTATATTCTGTAAAAAGGAACTACCAAATTTTTAGGAAACTTCATCCCTACATTCTGTCAATGTACAAAGCTTTGCAGTGATCATAGTTCTAAATGTAACCAAAATAAATTTAAACAAGTTTAAATTAATGCTGCTATTCTCAAAAGATAATTAATTGTCCGTTTCCCCCAAACATTCTGTCAACTATTTAAAAAATAAAGGCAGAGCATTTACTAATCAACGAGAGAAATTATACTATCCATTTTGCTTAGGGCAGTTGAACAAATCAATATCACTTTATCAAAGTTGCTTGGATCTAACTGCCTTCTAGATTAAATGTATTATATTAAAATGCTTGCTTAAATAAAGTTAAAATTATACTTCAGCTTTTTCCCTAAGAAATTATTTATGCAATTACAGTATGCAAGGAAAATGCATATTGCAGAATCAGAAAGGATTTCATGTGAACAAAGAAATAGAAAATGGCTCGTAATATTTTAGGCTGACTGAGGGTTGGTTTTTATTTTTTATTTTTTTAAGGCACAATCAATGTGTTTCCAATATATGAGAAAGAGAACCCATCATTCAGCTTATAATGGAGGTTTTGCACAAGGATAATAGAGTGACTAGGGTCAGAACAACTTACTAACAGTTGATCTTACTTGTGTGGTTTGCATTTTTTGGTAACAATCGTGGCTCATTTATTCTTGAGCCTTCAGTCTGTGCAGACCTGGTCTGTCTGCCAAGTCTTTTGGAATTATTGTGTTTATTCCCTTCATCATTCAGCACAAAAAAAATCCCTGAAATGGCTCAGAACTAGCGCTCTTTTCCCAGTTCATTCATTTACACAGTCCTTTTTTTTTTTTTTCCATTAATAACTTAGTGTGCACAAAGTGTATTTGCAGTATTTGTAAAACTGCTTTAGAAAATACGTGACTTCAACATGTAAACAAAAAAGTTTCAAGTTTTAGATAACTTCCATACATTCTTTTTACTATTGCTTGTATCAGTCCATCTTTGTTGAGTGAGAGGTGGACTTTGCTGTCTCCAAGACTTACTTACCATAATGCTGCCTTGTGAATTTCTAGATAATGCCACATAAATCATACAGGCAAGACTTTGCTAAGAATGGGTTAACTTCAGTATCAGAAACACCACTCTGAACTGTAAGTTTTTGCAAACTGCCAAGTTGGCAGCATAGTCAGCTGAGGAGTCAGGCCTTTCCTCCTTATAAAAAAGGAGAAGAAAGCAGAAGTTAAACACAAACACAAACACCCCATACCCACAACACTATTTAAGCAATATAATACTGTAGGAAAGCAGTACAAAAACACAGTTTTAGATCACCAGTGGTTTTTACGTTGTTTTTTGGATCAGACTGAGTGGAGTGCAGTGATAAAGAACAAGGATAGAAACCCAAACACAAAAAGCTTTGTACAGGGCTGATATCTAAAAGGTGAGACTGATTTATAATCAGAGTTCTATGCCTCTGCAAACAGTAAAATATGATTCAGTTGAATTATGTAGTCAAAAACTGATTACAAAATGAATGATGAAGTGATGTGTGAGCAGGCATATGGTAAAATAAATGTTCACACGTGTAGCCATTCAGAAAGTATTCATGTTTCTGTTCATTCACCTGAATAGTAGTATATATTTAAATGCATAGGGATACAGTCTCACTAATGAGAGAATTCCATTCCTCATCAGATAAGCAACTACACTGAAGCAGTCACTTCAAGTGGGGTTACTGAGATTTGAGATGTCTGCTTACTTGTCTCAGACACATCATGCTGAGTTCTTTTCTGTGATAGGATGACAATCATTTTAGGAACTAAAACAAAACAAACAAAAAAAACAACTAAAGAATAGCAAATGTTGGAGAGGTTAATGCATTCTCCGCAGATTTCTGGTGAGCAATAATTTCTGGTTGACAATTCATGAACATATAGCAATTAATGAATATTTTGTGATTTGCCAATATTCATCCATATTGTCATAAATAACCTCATAAATTGTACAGGACTCAATGTTTCTTTTCTTGAAAGCAGAAAAAGGCAGTGATCTGGAGAGTTTGTGGATTATTTCCAACTACTGTATGAGCTGTGGTTAGGAAGAACAGCAAACAGAAAAGCAAAGCAATACACAGAGATGTAAATAATGAATGTACCTGGCTGGTGGATGACAAATGCAGATAAATGTAGACTAATGAGTTTGGATCAAAAAAAGAGACACTGCATATCTACTAAATGGAAAACAAACATCAGGGCATTGACCTAAAAGTAGATTTGGGAACTATTATAGACAAATTCTTGAACTTTGTAGCCCATTAGGTGGTTAAACTGAGAAATACAAATGAGATGCTCGAATGAAGCTAAAAGTGCACAATATAAATCAAAGTGTAAACCTAATTTAGTTAATGAAGCTTCATTCAGATCACTAAATATATTAGTTATCACTCAGAGACAGCAACCCAAATCAAACCCTAGGTATGACGATCTTTAAAGAAGGGTGAAAACAATTAGGTTTCTGAATCTGTATTTAGACCAAAGGGCAAGAAACTTAATTTCTAGAGTGACAAGCACATGGCAGCTTCCATTCAAGTAAGCTCAGATGCCTACCTCTATAATCACTAAGGACAAAGCACACAAAAAACTATATTCCCCAGTATTTTTAAAGCAGAGATACAGATTTTATGGTGAAGCAGTTCAGTGCAAATTTGGAGTAATCAACATAGTGTCCATTTTGAATGAACTCACAGCAGATTTCTAGAGGTGACTGTGCAAAGAAAACTATCATGATATTACTGTTATTATGTAATGTTGCTTTGTGGTGTGGTGTTTTTTTTTTTTTGCATATCACTTCAAACTGGTCTTCAACATAACTGGCCATCAGTATTCTATACCAGTCGTTTTATGTATTGATATAAATATGTAAACACACATATGTGTACACACTGTACATACTATGCTACATAAAAATTATACGTGTATATTACACCTTAAAAAGTGGTGAGTTTAGAATGATGGTTTTCCTGAAAGCTGTTCCTTTTTGGATGTACAGTCACCAAATACTGTCAAGCCGCTTTCTTAAGAGAATTGTTTGTTAGCTGTAATCTAAGTACTTTTCACAGGTAACTGGCCTTTGATATATTTTTACTCTAATGTTTTAATATCTTAACATTTCTGAACAAAATTAGTAACAAGTGAGGAAAATACAAGGACATAGTTATGAACAACTAAAAAAGGGAATGTTATTTCTTTCAGATATCAGTCAGTAAGGTCTTACATTACAGACCTGTCAGAACTTTCCAAAAATGTTAGCAGTAACAGTAACTGTGAGTCTCACAAATAAAAATTGATCCAATACCAGTCCGAAGAGGAGTTTCCCCAGTTAAACCAACCCTTGCTCTCTGAATTGCTCTTTCCCAATGTAACTCACTTGGAAATTCCCAAGTCCAACTGTATCTTGAGAATTTCAGAGTTGCTTACTTTCTCCCCTCTTCAGGATTCTCTTCTAAGAGAAAGAGATACGTTCACTGAGCTGCCTGCAGCTCTCACTTTTGAAATCTATCTTTTGCTACCACCAATCATCTCACCCTCTTTGAATCTCTTTTCTGAGAAAATATGGTCTTCAATTAATCACCTTGCCACCAGGCTGGGGATGTGAAATCATTTGGTTGGAGAAGATCTGCAGCTTTTTCAACCAAGTACTTCTGAGCTCACTGAACTTCTGTATTGATTAATATAATTATTTGACTAACGTTAAACTTTATTCCCCAAGATAATTCATCTTCTTACAGCAGCCAGATTCCATAGCCATCATTTTGTATAACCACTATAGAAATGTTAATTTCTTCTTACACAGGAAAAAAATTATTTGCCTTCCAAGCTACAAGTCCTCATACAGGAGTTGGAGGCTTCCAGCTTGGAATGGTGCCATTTCAAGTTGTTATTATTAAAGCTGGAGTTTAATAAGGGGTTTATTTAAGGATATTATTATTATTAAATCTGGAGTTGTATGAGGAAGGTGGATGTCATTTGGAAGGCTAGTAAGAGGGAGCAGCAACCAGGATACTGTCTAGAGCAAAATTACTATGCTAAAAACAAATATATTTTATCATAAGAGTTTGCCAAATTAATAAAATTCCATTTACATCTGCATATAGTCACTGTAAAAGCTGTATATAGATGGGTGCATATCCTAAATTACCAGATAATATCCTCTAACATAGAATCAGCTGCAGTTCCCATCCATCTATAAATGTCACAGCATATTAATCACCGAGACAGCAAACAGTTATCATATCCCTGATGGGACATCTGGCACAACAGACAGGCAGGCACACTTACATCCAGTCACTGAGGCCTCAGCAAATTACATCTGAAGCTTTGGATTTTGAAAGTACTTTTGTTTAAATGCAGCCCTCTTTGGTAATGATTATGTTAAAACATAATAAAGGAGTGTCATTAGAGTTCCAATATGGACATGAAGTACACTATGTGGAAATATTAAAAGTATTCATCTCTAAATGTCACTCAACTACAAAGCTCGACGATTACACAGACTCACCCAAACAGCAACATGGGGAGCAATAAAAAATCCTTGTATTGGACTTACTTTGAAAGGCAGCTGGAGACCACAAAACCACACTGCAGCCATTGTCTGACTCTCACCACACAGTAACTGGAGAGCAACGCAATTTAAAACAGGATGCATTTATTCAATCAGTGATGAGAGCAGAAAAGGGGGAATGGTAGGCTGTTCCTCCAAAAAGATGCAGAGCTTTTCAAACCCACTGACACTTGGAGAAAAAGATAAAGCTTTAGAAAGACACTTGCGGAAACTATAGTTACTTTTTTTGTATGCTGCAACTGTGACCAAGCAAAATTCTTTAAACACATACTTAGCTTTCCAGCTGAATAAACCTTCGACTGATTTCTATTGACTTCACTTACATAGTTGAAGTTAAGAATACACACATTTGCTTTGCTGGATTCTTTATTTGAGTCCTCTTCCTTATCATAAACCTCTATAGATAACTGCCAATTTTTTTTAATTGGATTAAAACCAGACAACTAATGTAGCAAAGCAACAACCTCATCCATTTAGCTGCTGTTATTATCAATGGAGAAACTAATTCTCCCTTTTTTCATACAAACAGCTCCTTCAGCAGTCATATTGCATGATCAGGCATTATTGAGATTTAATGTGAGTTCTGCTATTGATTTCAGCAGGAGCAGACCCATGGTGAGAAAAGGAAACAAAGGAGTAGAGTTTTCTGTAGGTACTGAACCAAATTTTATGCTGAAATCAATGAGGTTATACGCAATATAAAGCCAAAACAGAATTTAGACTGTATAATTTTGAGTAATTAGAAGTATCCAGACCTGCATGGTATCAGTCTTCTATTGATTTTGTCATTGCCTTACGATGCGTATTTTAATGGCAATTATATATTCTGGCAACCTTCTTTTTTCCTCTCTCAGCATCTAAATTGTTGCTTCTTGATTAGTCAACAGGAGAAAAATCAATACTCTATACATTGCACTTCCAAGCTTTAATTCAATTACCATCTGTGAACTAATCAAACATTGATCTATCTCTGTCAGTAAGTAGAAGGCAATTTTTTTATACCACAATCTTTCCTTGTCATTAAAGGTTACATTTTAGTTCATTCACTACAAGTCTAAATCTTTACTGTAGCTAAGAAAAAAAAAAAAAAAAAAAACACACAACCACCTTTCAACTTTAATTTCATTTAATTAGAAACTTGTAAGACCTTTTATGTCCTTTTGTGTATTTCCTGTCATTCATGCCCTGCTAGTGCAGAAATATTTCCTACAAAATATTCCAAACAGCTTTTTCCAGTGTTTTTAATAGACTGAAACGACGAAGAACAATTCCTTTTTCTGTCATTGTCAAAAATGACCTTCCATCATTCCAGTATTATTGGCATAGACTTCCTCCTCACTTAATAGCTATGCTGTCCATCCAACTAAGGTGGTGTTGGGTTTTTTTAATGAGTAAGTCCCTAATAAGGTGGGTTTTTTTCTCTCTTCCATGGGCTTCCCTGCAGCTAATTATAGCAACTGTGCTTGCTCTAAATCTGTTGCTAAATAATTTTATCTTAAAAACAGCTACTCACAGTTTTCAGAAAAGATAAAGTTAACTCTTACTGTCTCTGTGGAAGCAATTACCAAATGGTAACTCCACCATTTTTATTACCTTTGCTTGGACCTAGGGATATCATGGTTGAAATGAGTAAAACAATCATAATGATCAACATTATCACTATATTAGTGCTATTAAAAGAGAAAGAGAGAAAGAGAGAGCATAAGCAAAACAGACAGTAGAAAGCAAAACTTCAGGTCTCTTTAACACTTTACTTTAAGAGACTGTTAAAAACATGAGAGTGCCTGCCCTAGGGGAAAACTTGCCTATCTCACCTCCCGCATTAATGACCACTTATGATAGCTAAAGCAAGAAATAAGTAAACATTCTTTTTGTTAGTTAACTGCCTTGGGCAGACAATACTCTGAATATGTTGTAACAGAGCTAGGGGCTGTAACCTATAAATAAATCATTGAAAAATGGTAAGAGTTAAGTCATTTACCTAGAAAAGACATAAGAGAAGTTACCTTGAAAGAAGCAAATACCATTGAACAGAAACAGTCCTCAATCTGGATTAAACTGCACTGTTCCTTCCTTTTCACCAAATGTTAGCTCATGCCTCCCCTCTGAGCACACACGATCACTGAGCAATCGGGTGTTTCATAGGAATTGGTTTCTGTATCATACTGCAACCTCATTATCCATGTCAGCTTTATCTAGATATTTTTAAATTAGTCCTTTGGACTGATTTAAACTTTTTTTCCCCCCTCAAAATTCCTTATGTACCTTTTAAACAGTAGCTGTATTTTTTTCATTCACTCATTCCAAATTCTGGACAAACATTTATATTCTATTTGGGTTTAATAAGTGCTTATTTTTCTCTTATTTTAAAAAAAAATTATCGGATGCTTCTACAAAGGCTCTCAATTTCTGAAACAGTGTTAGCAGCCTCTGGAAAGAGTGCTCTGGGTTTGCTGTGCTTGGAAGGAATTTGTTTAAGCATTGCCAGGTAATTACTTTCTCCAGTTGGTATCAATGTTCTTAAGCTAATAACCCCTTGTATTATCAAATGACCTCAATATAGTTTTCATAAATCTTATAATTATTCATCTAGAAGAGTATTAAGAAATTATTACATGAAGGTTATATAATGATGCACAACATTTACAACACATCTTAAAAAGCTCTTGTCATCTTAAACATAAAGAACTACCAGGATTTATTATACTGAGGAAATATACGTCAAATAGCTAACTGATGGTTTTACTGTGTTCTTTTAATGAAAATATTCATGTGCAAATTCAAGGCTTTTACTCATGAAAGGAATAGAAGCAAGTTATTTTTGTAGCAGCATTCACAATTCTAATTAGAATCTCAATACCGTTACACTTCTCTTTGTTCCTCAGTAGAGTATCCTTACATTGTTCTGCACTAAGGATATTTTTAAAATGAAATCTCAACCTCCTTTCTTCAGTTACAAATAATTCCAATAATCCAATTTTGCCAAATGGTCCAGTTTCTGAGGTGACACTGTTAGACGGTTTCTGTTTTTTATTATTATTTATGACTGGTAATTAGAGAAAACACAGTAATCAATATTTATTCTTCAACAGTATATAAAATAAATTGAGAATTAAAATGGCACGTAAATTATGAAAATCTACATTTCAGAGCCTGCACAAATTCTGGCCTTTTAACAGGCTTGAATTTTATCTTCCCTGACACTGCCTTAGCCAATTACTGAGCCTCCAGAAGACTACTGGCATTCTCTAAATTAGAAAGGTATTAAAAAAATAAACAGCTGAAACACAAAAATATACAATAACATATCTATCTTCCAGGTAGCAACAGTATACAATTGTACATCTCTTTAAAATGTTAAATAGGATTGGGAAGTATTGTAATGACCCATTTTCACAATAAATTTTATTTTAGTCATTTTATTAAAAATATATATATTCTAATACTCTGAAATAGCTCTGTCCTATGAAATTCTGAATATCTTCAGAAACAGAGATTCTATTGCCTTTCTGGATAGCCTTCTCCAATACTTCACCCCTTTCAACATGAAAAACACTTTTCTTACATCAAATAGTCTTTTTTTTTTTTTCCTTGAATCTTGTGACTGTGATCTCCATTTATTTCATTGTACCCCTCTGAAAAGCCTCGTCACAGCTCTTTCTGAGCTCTTTAGTGGAAGAGAGAAATAAACTGTCCTCTTAGCCTCCTCCAGGCTAAACAAAGCCCTGTCTAGAAGCCTGTGGCCCAAAACTGAAGACAACATGCCAGTTGTATCTTAAAAAAAAAACAAAACACAACAACAAGAAGGAAATAATCATGTCACTTGACCTGCTGGCTACAGTCTGGCTAACACAGTGCAGATGAGCATTAGCATTCCTCCACCCCAGGGGAGCACTGCTGATTCATTTGCAAGATGTTACTCTACATTTTACACCTTCATTCAAAAAAAAACAACAACACACTTGGCTGAAGTAATCTCTAGGATAACAGGACCAGAAGAGGGCACATACACACGTAGAGTTACTACATTCAAAGGTTAGTGCATGCTCAAATGCTGTTTTTGAATAAGACTGGATTTAAACATTGGTCTACATGTCTTCCTGAGCAACGGTCCCCAAGCACTAACAGTCAAAGCAGGTTCAATTAAATAACTGAATTTTTTTTCAAAGGAATTGAGCAAATTTCTAGACATAATACTGGGGAAGAAGAAAAAAGAAAAGACTATTTTTCCTCCCATTTTAGGTAGGTGGTACAATTCAACACATGTTTTCTACTCCTGTGGCTGTCTGACTAGCTGTGATTGGAGTCAAGTGGTACTGCCACTAACCAGAGCTGACTCCCTCATTTGCTGCTCTGGAAAATCCCATTAAAGTCAGTGGTGCAGAATGAAGCCCAGCACGATCATTTCACTACGCAATTTTTTTATATGTATATTTCAAAACAATTCCTATGGAGTTTACAGACACAGAATATAGCCCTATGTGGTAGGTTTCTCCATTAGTATTTGCTTTCATTTCTTATTTGTTTTACATTTCCGTGGAATCTGCATAAATTACCCAAATCTACACTACGTGAGGGTTTTTTGGTTTTGTTTTTTTAACTTTTCTACAGCATACTGTGAGAAACACTCCGTAGCCAATAACTTAGGCTCAGGTGAGGATCTCAGTGAAGTAGTAATTTATTGGCGATTGCAATGGCAGGCGTCCCACAAGCAGGAGCGCACCTACTGGTTCCAAAACACAGTTTATATACTTTTTGATGATAGGACCCTCCCCTGTTTCCCCACTGAGTGGGTAATCCAGGTTCACAATCTACCTGATGCTTCACAGACAATGCATGGCCTTCAGCTGCCAGCCTGTTAAATTTCAAATTTCTTTTGACTTTTTTACTGTTTGAAGTGGTAATGTTTCTTCATTTATCTGACTTAACACCGTGATTTTCACCTAATTGTTCTAAGGAGTCTGGTTGTCTGCATTTTACAAGGTCGCCTGCTAAATTTTCTTATCACTGCAAGCATATCTCAATACCCCATTCCTTACCTTTAAACAATGTAACTCTGCAAAAACAACATTTTTATTCCCACAATACGAGTTTTATTTTTATTTTTTGTGGCTAACACGATAAGTTACTCTTGTCCCTGTTGACTCACTGGGTAATGATGTCTTTAGTTCTTGGTCTTTAAAATGTAGCATCTAACACCGACCTCTGTGCTTAGCCTGTTCTTTCATAAAACACATTTTTGTTGGATAAATTCACAGACTTCCTTTCACCCTAGCTACAAATAATGAGATTATTCCTGTTGTAATTTTTGTAATAGAGCAGCACACTCACCTCCCACCAGGCAGCTTACACAATTACTACAAACATAACGGTAAATGTTACTTTAACGCTTGTTTTGGACTCCAACATAGAACTATATTACATATTTTATTAGCTCATTTACCACCTACTAAGTTATATTATTAGCTAATTCATTGAACATGATATGTGTTAGGTAGGTTTGGCTACCACTTCAAAGGGACTCTTATCTGAGTCTGGTTTGCATTTCTGTGAATCCACAGAAGTCAGTTTTTCTGCGGTTTTATAAATAAGAAACAAACCTCAGATGTAGGAAAGCATAAAATTAAAGGGTAGGTTCTGCCTCTATCCCTGTCAAACACAATACCTTATTATAAAAGTAATTGATTTCCCCATTGCCATTGTTCAATAGCTCTGATTCACAGCCCATTAAGGTTAATGGAAGCAAAGGACCCATGAGTGAAACCTGAACTTCACTTAAGTCATTGTTAACACTAACACTGACTCTGGGGACTGCAATTTCAGTACATGTCAATGAAAGTGGCAGAATCTAACGCAGACAAATCCCTCTAGACTTGAATTTTGGTGGGACACATCGTCTGAAATTCCCAACTTCTGCTGAAAATCCTCATCATAAAGGATTTTAATCAGGATTGGAAGGGAACACATGTACTAAAACCAAGCAAATCTAATAGGAAATATAGAAAAAGAGCAAGAGACAGAACCCATCACCATTCCCCCATGATTTAGGGAAAGAAAAAAAGTCCTTTTATGGCCAGTGTGATTGCAGTACTATGGGGTAATATCCTGACTTGCATCGTAAAATAAATGTAACCTCTGTAATTGCCCTCTATCATAGCTATGTTGTGCATTAGGATACCACAAACTGAGAATTACACTGTGAGACATACAATATTCTTATCTGCTCGCCAGAATCTTAACTCTTCCATTTCTCAACGAGGAGAATAAATCTGTAGCTACTGGAGTTTTCAGTGCCACTCCAGCTAAACACCATTATGAAAATGTCTTCACAACACCTTGGCAGAAATGCTGTTCTTGTTAGATTTATAGTTTTATAAACACAAATGCATAGGTGAAAGAAAAAGCTGTACTGATAAATCTGTGAAAGCGTAACGCCTGGCTTGCGTTCCCAGTCTTTTACGCTTCTGTTTGCGAAAGGACCCCAGGAGCTTTGAAGCAGATCTGTCTAGGGATTTTCCTGGCAGAAAGCATGGGTTGTTGTTTTTGTTGTTGGTGGTGGTTGTGTTGTTTCATTTTTCCGGAGATATAGCATAATAGTATATGTTATATATGTGTGTGTGTACATATATATAAAAACACACCTCCTTTTGCCCGCTTCTTGCAGATGAGGCCTTGCGTCAGTGTCAGGCTATTCACAATGTCAAAACCTATTCTGGTCTCTGGCAAGCACCTGTGTCAGTGAGGAACCCAAAGGGACATTCATACGTACTACCAGCAGTCTCCCAGCCTCACTAGCTCCCAGCTCCATCGTCAGGGTTGTTAGCTCTCCTGCTAGCCACCAGCTCCAGCAGCTTATCTTCCTTCCACAGATATGCTCAGCTGCTCCCCTCCTGCAAGAACATCCCAGCAAAACCAACCACTCTTTTAAAACGAGGCAAGAAATGCATTATGTCTATCGTCCTGTCTCTCACTAGCATGCCTGCGCACATCCCATCTGGAGGGCTGAAACTTAGGAACTTCAGATAAACTACTGTGTGACACAACAGCATCCTTTTCTCTTCCAAGCATTAAAGCGTTCACCTCTCTCCTGAGTTTAGCAAAGGACTGGGAGAGAGTAGAGATCCCATGGAGATGATTTTTATCTTTTTAATAATAATCTGAAGAAATACTTACGGGAAACTGGTAAATTATGCAGGGAGGTAACACCCACTTATACTCAAAGGGTGGCTGGTTAGAGGCAGTAGAATGAAATCTGCTTCCAAAGCTGTATTGCAACATGGCTGGCAGCCTTCAGCTTCTCAGGACAATGCTGCTACCATGGCTATCCTGCAATACTGGCTACAAAGTCACAAGATTTTTAAGAAACTAAAGGCTTGCAAGCCATGTTACTCCAAAATTCTCAGGAGTGAGGTTCTGCAGCCTCCAGCAAAACCTGTGGCTATGTAGAAAATAAAGTTCTCCTAGGTAGATGTTCATGGGGACCACTAGAGACTATGAAAAAGAGCTGAATTAATTTCTTTTAGTTAGCAACTTACATTTAATATGTCATAGTTATGTTAATTTGGTGGTTAGTCAGATGGTTTTAGTTCATCTAACACTATTCCACACTTCGCACTCATGTTTTTCACACCACCAAAATGCATCAAGGGTAGGGACTGATGGTACCAAGGTGTGTACTTCCAAGCTTTCTGTCTGAAAAAAATACATTTTACTACTATATTCTTGTTTGTTTTGTGGGACAAAGCAGAGTGTATTTGCATGACCTGTTATCCTATCAGTGCCAAGAAATCTTTACTTCTCTCTTTGGTCTCTTTTAGGCATACAATCAAGTCCAATTGCCTTTTTGCTCTGAAGCCTTTTCTACAAAGGGCGATGAAAGTGAAGCCTTACTGACACACACAGGATGGCAGTGTGATCACCGAAGTAGCTTGAATCTATTGGTACAGGCATGATTAAGCTTTTCTCCTGTCATTTCCCTTAATGCATGCCAATTTGGCCTTGTCAGTCATTTTATTGAGTCTGACAGGAGCTTTCATCCAAATAACATCTCCAGAAGCAATCCAAAATCACTGTGAGTAGTGCAGGGCTGGAAATATTTTTCCTGTACTGAGAGCTTCTTTGGTTTAATTAAAAAAAAGAGTGTTCTCCCTTACTGAACCATAAAATCAGTTTCAAATTTTAGAAGTCAAAATATCAACAGTATAGTTTAGGAAAAAAAAAAGTAAGAGGCATTATCGGAATGACTGGTCTTAAAAACAAACAAACAAACATTTATTTCCCCTAATGATTCATGTGAAAAAGAAAAGCACTAGTTTTGTTTTGGCTAGCAAGTTGATCAGGAATGTTCACCTTCCTTCTACAAATCTTATTCAGCTAGTCCCTGACCATTTTCTTTTCAGTGCAGCCCAATACGTCTGCTGAGTATTTTTGCCATATGTTTAACAAATCTTCACTGCATTCATTTAGCTGTCACTTTATTAAAGATATCATTTTATTGCTATACTGTCAGGCAAAATATCTTGAAGTTTGTCTTTTCGTTCTTCTTCAAAGCTCTTTATGTACAAAGGAAGTTAAAAGTAAAGGAAATCCCCCAAAAGACTAATAGTTAAGAATGGGAGGATTTTTTGGTTCAGCTTTCCTGATGCTTAAAATTTCATGGGTGATCTTCAGAAAGTTTGTCTTTTTGCTGTTTATTTTCAAGTGACTTGAGTTAACCGTAAGACTCTGCAATTTACTTGTCTATTCATCCTTCTCTGAAAGAGCTTTTGAGAGTCCAGGAAAGCTGGACTCAGGCATCACCACATCAAATCTTGGATTACATTCCTTCCAGAGGTAAAATCTCCTTAAATGTTCCCCATTCTCTATTTTATTTATATATATATATATATATATATATATATATTCACACACACACACACAATATAATTAGTAAGGGGGGTGAAAAATCTTTGGATTCTCTCAAATTAGGATCTCACATTGCCATAAATCATCTTTTTCTCTTTTCTGTATGAAAATGAGAAGTTATTGAAAAGTTAACTATCCTGGCTGAAGTTGATCATAGTTTGTCAGTGGTTTCTTTTTATAATTTGTCTTGCAGCTTGGGACACAGACACTTTCAGAGGCATTCAATTGTCTGGACTGTTTCACTGCACAATGAAACTAAAGATACTTTTTGGATTTAAGGACTTTCTGTATTTGAAAGAGAAAAAAGAACCACCCATGGATCAGAAAGTGACCCCTTCAGAGAATAAAATGCGGTGGATGGTAGATACATTTCCTGTTTCTTCTTTGATTTTCCAGAGTGAACATTGAGCAACTCTGGCTCTAGCCTTTCCAAGCAAACCCTGGGACTTTGAATGAAATAGAGAGGACAATGGACAGGAGTTGAGATGAACAATTAATCATAACTGAGTCCATTATGAAGGACTAGCAAGAAGAGAAAGCAGTTAGAGAAAAATGAGTATTTCCTTGCAGGCTGTGAAACATTTACTCATAACAACATACATTTACTTAGTTCTCTAATCCCTGCGACATCCTTGGGAATAAATAAGGCTGAAAATGCTGACAGCATGCCCTCCTTTTTGTGTTTGTGGATAAGCAGACATATTACGTTCACCATGCTTGAAAAGGAAGTAAAATGCATAAAAGCACAGGAATGAGTCCTGTAATTTTTAACTTAGAAAGGAAAAAAATACAAAAAGCTTAGAAGGAGCCTGAAGTTTTGAATCTTTTGCTCAATGTCATACAGGTGGGTCTCAGTAAGAAGAGAGTTTTGAATGTCTGAACATTTTCAATATCTTTAAGCAAGCTAAAACTTCAATACCATACTAGCCTGTTCTTTTATAAACAGGCAACCAAGTTCAACAACCCAGAGAGCAAACACTGATGTGCCTTCTGAAAATGAGTGGCAGACACTGTATTTAACCTTGTCCTTAGTTTGCTATGCCAGCTTTTAAATAGCAAAATCTTAACAATATTTTTTTGCCTGATATCATCTGTCAATAATAGATCTAGTTGTGCTACTGGGTCCTTTGTAGGCTAAGTCGTCTTGCAAATTTTGCAATTCTGCCATTCCTTTAACATTTTGACCAGATTTAAGCATTTGCGATTCTTCTTTCCAAAAGCTTGTAGCCAGTCACAAGGTAAAACAAAGTATTATTTATGCTTTGATAAAAACAGATGCTTAGGGGGGAGAAAGGGCTGTAAAAACAAGCAACATACATGTGTCTTGCCGTTCCCAGTGGTAACCAAAGCAAGACTAGATAAGTTTTTTTTTTCTGTCAATATTGCAAGACATGTCTACAGAGTAGACGATTTAAGCACAATGCTACAGCTGAAAAGTAAGATAAGAAAGCTTCTGTTATGGTTTGACAATGAGCCAGCTGGGGTCCAGACAATTACACAAACAGAACAGCAGACATGCTAGTAAAGTCCTCCCAGCAGAGTTCATAAACTTGGGGCTACCACTTGCAGGCACGTTTAAACTGAACTCTGCCCCAAAGCTGTCACTTCTTTGAGGCACAGCACAGCACCGTAGTGAACGCACGTACACCTTGCAGACCCTTGCACCAATTACCTGCCTCTTTGGAAAGCACCTTCCCTTCTAAATTCAGTACGGTTCCTTTGATGCTCCATTGGGAAACAGTTTGCTTCTTATGACATTGTCTCTTACCAAATCTTTAGCACACATTGAGGAATTTTCCATGAGAATATCTTAGCCATGCCAGAAATACACATACAACAAACAGCAGTCCTCCTACCAGTAGGAACCATTACATTACATTGCTGCAGAGCAGCTCCAGATCTTCTCAACACCTACTACATTCACTTTACTGAAATAATTTCATCTGCCCTAAACTACACTATGGCTGATAAAGAAAGAAATAGGCATTTCTATTTATTCTTTCATCATGAGATACCTATACTTTGCCTGCTAGGTAGTTAGCTAAACACACTAAAGAGATTATAACAAAATAGAAGTTACACTAAAGATTCCAAGGAGATAAGGGTTCTGGGGAGAATGGGAGGAAAAAAGTCGTTCGGTTTTGGTCAAATTTGCAAACTTCTTGTTCCAAAATGGACACACAATAAAGCAAATGCTGTGTAGCATAAATTCAAGAGAGATTAATGGTTACACCTTCTGAAAACAATAAATCAGATTTATTCCTTTGCAACTGGTATGATAAAGTTTTATATATATATATATATATATATATATAAAAGTGAAATAGAATAGAATCCAAGTCTTTTTTTCAATGGCTGGACCATCAAATAAACACAAACTAAACAGAGATTTACAGCAGTATATGCAGATTTACAGCAGTATATGCACGAACAAGTGCATATAAAGAAACCTTACTTGACATTTCATCCAAACAACAGAGAAGCACAATTAAACAGATGAGACATTTTAAAAAATGCTTGAGAATCGTTCCAAAACTAATTTCGCTATCATAAACATTGTTACCATTCCTTTTAACAAAATTTAAATGCATAGACACAACCAAATCAATCTCTTGGAAAGAACTAAATTGAGGAATATCTTCTCCACATTAGTTAATAGCCTTTCGTCTTTGGCACAATCTACATAAAATGAAAGTAAGTTGTAATGTGAAAAGAATTGGCCAGAAAGCAAGAGAAAAGACATGGACATAAATATTTTTGCTTTGCTTGTCCTACAAGTTAATGCTTAGCTGTTGCGCTGATTTCATAGTTTTTAAAAATTCTAATTTTTCAACCAATATCATGATTTCTGCTTGATTTGCCTGCTTTAAAATATCAATTCTCTCTCTAAGGGCCTTGGAGAAAAATAAAATTTGTAAAATACTGCACGTAAGTCAGACTCCTTGAAAAATTCATGCCACCACAATATCTGAAACAGGTAAAATAATCTCATTGATATCACTGTGTAAAAAGCAAATACTTAGAAGAGGCCAAAAAAATGCTTAGAAAAGACTAAATGAGGGAAAAAGGGGAAAGAAGAAAAAATAACTCCAAGAGTTTACATTTCAATTAAGTCACACATGCATTGCTCCAACATCTAAGACAGATTGTAAAATAACCTGCTCAGGAGATCAGCTGTGTAGGCTGTGCACTTTTATGCTTCACCTACACTCTTTGATCCTGTTCATCTCCCCTAGACTGAACTCCTGCAAGCAGGGGAACTCAAACTTTTAACAAGTCTCCTTCCTTTAGCCCAAATTCTTGAGCATCACATAAAACAACTTTGAAATCAGTAAAAAGCCACGAGAACACAAGTTATATACACTGTGTCTGGAAACCATTTCACTGACCTTGAGGTGAAAGTCAAAAACGACCAGTTCAGGTTGGTCCCCTTGGCTCTTCTATAGCAGCTGAAAGATATAAGCACCTAGAAAAGGCAATTTACCACTTCATAAGAGTCTCTTCAGACTTTTGCATCAAGTCCTATCCTAACAAGAATGAATGTGAAAGGGCAGTCAGTAACGATTGTAGGAGGTAAGCCAACAAAAATTATTGTTTATTCACAGAAGTAGCATGAAGTCTTATTGCTGACATTTATATTCTCCTTGGCCCCAAGCGATAACTAAATTAAATAATACAGAGTTCAATACAGCCACAATACTGTATCATATGCAGTACTCACTTTAATCAATCTATTAACAAGGAACAAGCTGTTCTGAAACTGTGAAATCTTAAAGACAAAATGAAAATTAAGTTATTAAAAAGAGAGTTTATAAAGTATGTGGATTGCTGCAATTATTACAGCATTTTGTGGGTGGTTTTGTAGGTTTTTTTTTTTAAATAAAATACTTGTCCTTTAAAATGAATAAAAGATACAATGCAAAATGTTTGATACAGTAAAACAGTTGAGTGAAACAGATATCACCTCATATCGATTCAATACAATTAGCTAACAGTTACACCTATGTACTGTTTCTCTGAATTTAATTTGTAGAACTGTAGAGGGTCTGGTTTGGAGATAAACTGATTTGTCTTTGTTTATAACCTTGCATGTTGTTGCACTAGCATGCTAAGCCATTGAGTGATTTTTTTTATTGCTATTTCTTGCAAAAAAGCACCGTGTAGCAGTTTACATGTAAAACATCAGAGCTGCATTCTGCTACCTCTCTTAATATTCACACAAAAAAGGAACTGTAAACATGAGGATAGACATCTACTTTTTCCCATCATTATCTTCCTCACCAGATTTCTAAATATATCATGTAAATATTTTAAGATACATAGATGTAGTCTTTCAGTCCTTACATGGTATGAGATGAAAATGAGAAGCAGCAGACTGAAGTATCTTTACAGAAATGCATGGGATAGCACTACTTTCTGTCGGGAAATATTTTCCACAGTGCTTGCTCCTTTCTCACACAAAGAAAACCTCTTCCTGAATTTCCAGAAGTTCCAGCGTGTATCTTTACCTACGTTATAGAACAGTCTAAAGCATCTTCATTCTTATGTCCCTCTGAGGTGAAAAACAAGAATTCTGTAAAAAGCAATACGCTACTAAAACATAAGAAATCTCAGAAGCTCTATCATTAACTTGGAGTATTAGCTAACTATATCCAATATGCCATTTTATAACACCAGGGACTACCCCTAGTTCCTTTCCGCTGATGCTGCTGTTGCTAAAATGTGCATTAGTATTGATCAGTTATTCTACCATGATATTTTTGCAGCTAAGTCAGCAGGAAGATTAGACCAAAGTGAAAGATAACTTGTTCTGAGAACATCACAAATAAAAAGGTATTAATTGTTCATGTAAAATGTTGTAAATATTTCCTAGCTGTTAGAATAAAATCATATATATATATATATTCATTTATTTCTTATAGAGCTAGAAAACAGCAATTTGTTATATAATACTTGATTTAAAATGATTGTCATGACTTAGGTATATCATATTACAAAAAAAGGGTTTAGTATATTTGGTGCATTCAGTTTGCATTAGCTGATTACTTGTCATATTTTCAATTTGATTACTTCTAAGTGAAATCAGTCCAGAGATTTTCCATTGAGACAATGTCTGTTCATAAATCTTGTTTTATCTAGATATTTGCACACACAATAACACATTCATTTGCTCTATGATTACTCAAATGATTGAAAAGCTTAGATCTTAGGAGCAAGACAGAAGAGAATAAAGTAACGAGAATAAAGTAACACAATCAAAGTAGGGACAATGGAAATCATAATAGGAAATTTAGAAAAGGCTTCTCAGAATAAAAAACAAATACAGGTTGGTTTTGCTTCAAGCAGAGTTCTTGGCAGGTATGTAATCCATGCAAGAATGTAATCCATGCAAGACTGATAAATTTGAAAAAAATAATGACAGCCTCAAGAAGGTACAGGGAGCAACAGTATAATTTCTGTACACATGGGCTTCTGAAGAGTCTTATTCTTGGAGTTATGCAGTTGAATATCTTCTGTCATAGACTAAAATTTCATATAATTCCTCAAAAAAAGCATTGTATTGAAAATTTCCATAAAAGCTCCACAGCAGCTAACTTCCCACAAAGAGTTTTTAATTGATACTGCCATTTTGAAGTCTTTGAAGAGACTTTATGACTACCTGAAGCAAACACCTGCTGACTATTCCCAGTAGCATACATCGTAAGTGGCATTTAAGTACCTGAAACAGATCTGAGATATAATTTAGGTACGGATAAAATAGAAAATAAAGATTTCTTCCCACTCCGAGCACAGTTTGCCAGAAATGCAATGTCCTTCTGTTTCTTTGATCAGGAAGGAGACAGGATGAGAACTCTAATTCAGCAATAATTAACTTTTTATCCTAAAAAGAGCACAGAAAAGATAAGAGAGACGCATAGACCGCTGTCAGCGGATTTTGGTGATTTTATTTGCTAGTTACATTATTAATATTGTGCATTATATGGCAACTGGCTTTCTCAAGTTAGAACTCTAAAGTGTTAAAAAAGGGTTTAAAACATTCACCCTGCATTAACCCCTCTGGGTGCTGTCCAAATTCAGTTTAACTAATCAGACAAGGATTATTTCGATTACATGAAACCATCTTTATTTTCACTGTAAGAGCCCATATGCACCACAGATCTTTCTGCAGAACTTGCAGTTGATGAATTAGTAGGTGATCAAGAATCCTGGTGAATGAAAGAGCTCTATCATTCTCATTTTAAAGCACATAAAACCAACCATATGATCATCTCTGCATGTTGAGCCAATGATTTAGACTGTGAGATGCAATTCAGGTAAGTGGGACAACATTAAAAAAAATGGAGAAGGAACAAGGTGTGAAGAGAAAAGTGCCATCATCTAAACAAATAACGTACTTAGGGCCAAAGGAAAAGCATAATTTAGAAAACAAAAAGTTTATCATAACCCATATTTGCTGCACGCAAGCATTTAAGTTACAGTGATTGTTTTTAAGTCATAGCACTAGATTTGTGACAAACTGTAGAGAACAAAATAGTTTCTGCAAAACTCAAAAAAAAAAAAAAAGGAGAAAAGTGGTAGAAAAGCCTGTGAGCGCAAAGATCTGTGAGGCTATCAGACAATGCTGGCACATCTCCTGGAGTATCCCTATCATAGCCAGAGCTTGTTCCCTGGCATCTGCACAGTGAACCTTATCTTCCTGCTCTCTCCATGTTTGCCTAAACCTCTTCTCTTATCCAAAAGCTGGAACAGAAGGCACAGAGCAGAAGCAAATGCTATTATGAACATTATAAGCTGCCACTCTTTTTCCCCCACTGGGTTTCCTGAAAAATTTGCCCTCTTTCCCTCCATGCATTGGGATTTTATAGCTTCACTGCCCAGCTGCCCAGCATTTGGGGATGTTGAGCTCTTCTTTGCTGTACCCTGTATCACAAAATCCAGGAAGCATACAGCGAACACTGTAGAAGGTTTTTCAACTACTAAGAGTAGTATTTAGAAATAAATGATAGACTCCCTATTGACAAGGAGTGTTTAGAGAAAGAGCTAGGAGATGTGGGAAATGGTATAGTAGGAAGTAGCTAAGGATTCAGGGAGGTGTGAGAATTGGGACTTGGGAGCAAAAGGAGGAGGGAAGGACAAGGAGGAAAGAAGTCAGCTATCAGATAGTTGTATGGTCATATATATATACACATATTCTTAAATCAACCAGTTCTACAAAACTAGTTAAAATAACCCTTACATGCAAAAATGCCAGTTTTAACAACGAGCTTGAAAAACTATTGAGATTTTCCTTCACAGAAAGCAAACATATATATTAGGGAAATAGCGATTACATGTGTCACTGAATTATTTACCTGCTTTTATACTAATACATTTTTTGAACAATCATTATGCACATGAATGCACCTTTGTATTTTTTGAACAATGCTCCTTTTAAATAATCATCATCTGTCTTGTGAACTTTCCTGCCCACCTTTTCATTTTTAATAGAAAAGTCAGGTGTTTATAAATCTGTTGTTTTGCTGGTGGTGGTGGTGGTTTGGTTTTTGTTGGTTTTTTTTTGTTTGTTTGTTTTTTTGGCCAAGTGTACCACTCCCTGTTTATGAAGTGAGATGAGAGCTTGATATTTATGTGGTTAAATACAATTTACACTTCCTGCCTTTGAGGTGCAGCCATATATCATACTGTGTTATTTATCTTGCTTACTCTAGCTTTTTTTGTGATGAATTATTGAAATATGCCTGGAAGCATGGAGCCATTTGGAAGAAGGGTCTTACTAGAAAGTAAAACAGATAAAAGCACTGAGATGAAACAAGCAACCCTGTCACCAGCAGAGTTGAGCTATATTGCATAGAAAAGACCATTTTATTGGTCAAATTCTGCTTACAGCCACACTACTGAAACCTCATCGACTTCAGTGAATATAGTAGGTTGCTTAACTTCATCAGCTGCTTAAAGAAAAAAAAAATAGTGTAGTGACTATCCAAAGGCAAAACTGCCACAAGAAGCATGGAAATGTAATTTACATTGCTGTTATCTCCACAGCTAGGCTGCTGCTTCTGCCCAGAGAAGCTGTGGATGCCCCATCCATAGAAATGTTTAAGGCCAGGCTGGATGGGGCTTTGGGCAACCTGGTCTGGTGGGAGGTGTCCCTGTCCATGGCAGGGGGCTGGAATTAGAAATTCTTCTATGCAGGCATAGAAGATAATTTGATGAGTACCCACAATGGTAACATGCCTACAGAGGAAGAACATAGGCAGGAGTCAGAGCACAAAGAGTAAAGAGAAGAGCAGATGGTTGGACAGGGACAGAAGCAAGTGTAGAAGCAAGCAGTAGAGGACAGCCTGGAAAAAAAAAAAAAAAGCATATGGAAAGTTAGGAGCAAGAACTGAGGAAATGACCAGGCAAGGTTTTTTTTTTTTTCCCTACTGAATTGAAAAAAAATTGTCAACATGTCATTTTGTCAAAATAAGGGTTATATTTGACTAAATACAAGGTACTTGGGGTCAGGTTAGACTAAAGCCTTCATATTAAGCAATACTTTTTTTTTTTTTAATATTAAGTTTCTTTTTAAGTGGAAAAAAATATTTCTATTTTACTTCAGCAAAAAAAGAAATGGGAAAAAAAACTTTCCAAAGTGTTTCCTCCCCTATTTATGGGACCAAGACATTCTGAATTCAAGCAAATTCTATGGAAAGTTTGGCTCAGTCCTGAATTATATTTCTAGTAGACTAATTGCTTTACTAAAAACATTATGCTAGCACTAGAAAAAAATGGTTATGAAATAGAACTCTGAAGTTAACAGAAATATCTCCTATCATCAAGAATCTGTGAATCCCAAGTACAAGGTGCACGCCTATTTCTTGCTCAGAACAATTATTTTATATAAAGATGACCACATAACAGCTCCAACGGTACAAGCATCAACGTGTCTGTGAAGTAAATGCAGTTTCCAGTTCTGCTGTTAAACAATTTGGGCAGGTTAGATATGATTTCTGCAAAACTTAGTTTTCTTTGTTATAAATGATACACAGGTAGCGACAACACAAGCATTTTGAAGTTGTGTGTTTAACTGTTGAGAAAAGTCAGATTCACAGTTATCTCTGTTCCTTACCACCTTACATCAGCTATGCAGAAGAATTAGTCATGTGTTTGCATACCAGGCTACGAGAATCTCCCCCCCCCCACCCCATCAGAGGTCAAGATGATGGATGTCCAGGTCTATAGAGATGTACTTGTCTGTAACACCCCTGTAGTAATAACAGCCAGGTAGCACCTTTTAAATCTGAGGATGGTTGGGTGCTGTGCTGGAAAACTGGATTCTCACCTGGTTTCTCCTCTCCAGCAATTTCAAAGCACGTTCTTGACAGGAAGCCAGGATTTATGGGAACCTTACTTGAAATCTGAAGGTCTGGGCTCTTAACACAGTTCACAGTTGCAGCTGAAACCTGTGGGAGCTGTAGTTTCCTTCTCCCTTTGCAAGGTGCAAATCACATACCTCACTCAGAGGAGTTTAACAACAAATCGATCAAATTTTGCTTGTGAAACACTCAGGTGCTATACTGCTGAGAAACCCAGAAAAGGTTATGAAGAAATTAATATTTTGTATTTAGAGCAAGATATGGATGATTTATAAGTCAAACCTCAAACCACATATTTCAAGATGAAATCTAATTAAAATAGTGTCTGTCTCTCCCTTTTTCATTTAGAGAGTCCTGTTCAACTGATACCCTGAGGAAAGCAAAGATTCTGGAAGAAAAAAAAAGTATGTGATAATATAACTAGCTATAAAAGGCACATTGCACTTAACACAATAAAGCTGTGGCAGTTATGATATGAGCTAGTTTTGGGGTGCTTTGCTACCTTTTCTTCTTCCTGTACACGTTAAAAGTTTTTTTGGTTGGTTGGTTTTAATACTTTAACGTAATACCAAAGTAAACTAAAATTAGTGAGAAAGATTACAGTAAAAATCAGAAACTTATAGCACTGTTGACTTTACTTCCCTTCCTTGTACTTAAAAGACCCATCCATGAAGCCCAAAAACGTCATCATCGAAAATCAGAAAGCCATTTGAGATTCTAATCAGAAATAGTTGTGTAGTCTCTAGGATGCTGAACGAAGCTTCACTTGCAAGTTAATTCACTTTTAGCATGCTAATATATATTTTTTCTGTTCAAATCAAATTTCGGCCATTACCTATACAATCATTGACATGAAGAAATTTGATATTTAGACAATGTGAAGATAATCATTCTGCCAACTGGTTTTCATACGAAAATCCAACTTTTTTTGTTTAAATGACATGGAGAAAGACAGAATAATTCTTGTCACAACACATAATAGTTTATGCAAGCAAGATATATTTTTTAAGAACTTTTGCAAGTGTCTTTTCACATTTTCAAGTACAGGGCAAAAAAACTACCTGCAAGTAAAGTGACATCTAATATTTAGAGTTCTGACTCTTCTAGGTAAACCTCTTCTACCTTGACACAGCATTATTCAAAACCAAATTCATAAAATAAAGGTGCAAAATTAAATTATGTGTTAAGCATAGAAAGAGCCTCCTCCCTAGGTCAGTGAGAAGCTGGCAGTGAAAGCTCAATTTTGGTCATTTTTCCAAATATCTCCCATGAGTTTTATGCATCAGCCTGACTGTTAGAATACATGAGACAGAAGAATCTATTTTCTCCTGGGTGCGTTTTATACTAGCATAGGGGAGGGAGAAGAGGAGACTTCAAAGCTAAGCGTTGACCACTACTGCATGTTACAGGGTACTCAGTTCTGCCTGGGTCTGATGAGCACATACAGATGCATTTCCTGATTGAGTTGTCAGGAGACTTTAGTAGACAATTTTCTAAAGACCAGCTGGTCCTGAACATGAGTTGGACACAAAGACATTCATCACTGTCAAAACGCAAGGAGTTTTTCCTAGAGGTTGAAATTAGGGTCCATTCACAGTTTAGTTCCCTTATGGATGAGGTAATAGCTCAGCAGGCTTTCCAGGACCATAGCTTTGGATATAACTGCCTGAGTGCTGCTGCAGTTTTGGTGCCAGCAATTTTTTCTGCAGTCCAGCCCAAGAAACATTTGCCATTTAAATATTCCACAGGCCCAATCAAATGACAAAAGCCACCAACCAAATTCTAAGTGAATCACAGTAAGTCACACAGAAATGCAGAAAGAAGAATAACAGGACAGATCTGGGTCATGTGAAAGGCAAAGTCTTAGAAAGTCTAAAATAAAAATCCAAATCTCATTTTCGGTAATAGAATATGAATAGGACAAGTTTTTGTTGGTAGTCCCATAAGGTTCCAATAGGACAAGTTTTTGTTGGTAGTCCCATAAGGTTCCTCTCTGCTTTTTCTCACATGAACTGTGGCACAGCGCAAAAGCACGTTGTGACTTCCAGCCTAGCAACTCATATATATCTTCTGCCAAAGCTAAAGGGAAAACTGGACAACTAATGCTTTGGAAATTGTGTTAACACCTTGCTACATAGCCATACATAGTTCAGGCACTTCAAAGCAGCTGTATTAAAAAATTAATCAGCTAATGAATTCATAAATGTTTCTTAGTGCCTTTTTATAACACCAGTTTACGAGGTGTGCACCTGTAGCTTGCTGGCAATGCAAAAGGAAAAAGTAAAGGGACAGGTAAATGAAATACACACAGGTGTACAAAAAGAGACAATAACACATTGTTTACAGTCTGTTTTTCAAATCCGCATAGAAACTCAGAGGCATTCTTGTTAAACTGAAGTGCTGCAAGTGAAATGCCCTGGAGCCCAATGAACATACTGCAGATTTGCAGTGAATTGGATGCAAGTCACTTAGCATAGATTTTTAGCTTAATTAGCTACATTCTACAATTTGTAAACACAGACAAAAATTCAAGATGTATTTGTTTTCATGAGATGCATTGTGAAAACAGTAATAATGGGAGCTCAGCAATTAGGCTCCATGTTTAATACAATGTATGCAATACTCTTCAGGTGTACACAGATGTATGGTAATGCCAATCCTAAGCAGCAAAGCTTCAATATTTAAATACTTTGAGTTAATGCACGCTGGCTGGTAAGACATTCCTCAAAGAGATGTTTTGAATGTTAGTGTAAAACCTAATAGCGCTCTAAAGCAATCGACTGCAAACAGATCACATCTCAGAGCAAGTACTGTTAATGGTGCTAAATGCCCTAAATTCCCTGCAGTGTTTTTAGCAGTATTATTTGTCAGTGATAAAATTCATGCAAGACAAGAGTTGTGTGACTGGAGCTTTTCACCCCAATAGGTATATGCAGCATCAATTCAGTAGTGGAGATCTAGGGGGTTGCCTTTGAGAAATCACCAACAGGCCAAAGAGACATCTGCCAGCAGGATACCTACATATTCAAAAAGGTGAATCAGTCCTTTATTTAGTCAGCCTTGGCACCACTCTTTTGCCTGAGTCAATTAGATGCAAAATAAAGACAAGGAACAGAAGAGGAACATAAGAAAATAGGATCTGAGTGGATTGAACAGAATTACTTTTAAGTGCTCCCTGAGGAAAGCAACCTGAGATGGAGGATATGCTGCAAGTAAGCAAGATCTCATAAAATGACCAGGCCAGGATCCACAACTGGCTAGCTTAAAATAAGCATTTTCTGAATGTTTTGTGTTATTCCACTGGAAGATACCATTCTCAGTTTATCTTGTTTTTGTAAGGGTGAGGGGAAATTTCACATTTCAGGATTTTTTTTCCTACTCTGTTCTGTGACAGGCAACAATACATCCAAACAAGCAATATGTAACTCAGTCATTTTCTGGAAAACACACTTTGATATTTAAATGACTAAACGAATGACAATTTGTTTTGTTTTCTATTAAACATCAAGAGGACACAAATTTGTAAAGTTAGTGTCTTACTTGACACGAAAGTGTTTTTGTTTAAAAGACAGTTACTGATTACTTTCTATACACTTCCAACATTTTGAATAATTATTCTTTGGAATTAATTAATGCATAGTTTTATATGTTATTACCCATAACTCTACATTTTCTATTATTTGTATTTAAAAAACCTTCCAATGGCAATGGCACTTCTTTATTACTATTATTCAAATCTTCAGCATACAAGTATTTTCATCACCCAGTAACATAATTTTGACCTTGCTGGAAGCAGCAATTTTCCTTCTGGAAACCCATAGCCATTTTTTCAGTATTATTCCCTCTGGATGTTGTTACTTCTCAGTGTGCTTTGTTTGCAAGCACTTGGACTTACAGTTGTACAATAACAAAGAAAAAGTCACTCATAAATCCCACCAGGCATTATTCTTCCCGCCCCCCCCCCCCCCCCCTTCACCTCTGAAGGACAGATTGAATCTAAGGAAATCTCCTCACATTTCTGAGTTATATGTCTGTATTTTCATTTTCTAATTTCAAAACAAATGAACATATAACTCTTCAGACTGCAGAGAACATGCAAATGAACTGGGCAAATATTCCCAAATATATTATGGATTTAATCTTCATTGAAAGATTATTGCCCTTTCAAGAGGACAAAGTAGTAAGGACATTGAACCAACCATTTCAACAGGAGGAGTTTTACAGAACAGAGTTGTCCTACCAAGCAGTAAACTTACTTGCTGTAAAAGTTGTCTGCAAGAAATATGTTAACACACAACTAGAGCAGACAAATAGCATCTGCTCTGCAAGCAGTTGGACTGAATTGTGTTAAACCAGTTATGACAAAATACCAGGTTTGTTATTCTCTTATTAAGGAGTATCACCTGGCTCTAATTCACACCACAGATTCTGGTTCCATGCTCTCTGCAACCCTACTGAAATTTAAACACTTCTACCCAAGCAAATAGCAAAAGACCACCTCCTGTAGAATGAGGACTGGTGTTATCTTTGCGAGCTTGTAAAGCATGAAACTGTTCAGCTTTTGAAGTAAGTTTATTCAAGCTTCTTTCATTAATTCATTTCCTGACAGAACCACAGGTAGCTTTGTACTGGTGATTTACCCAGCTCTCATAGGATATTTTGTTGCTGAATTTGCTGAGGAAGCCACAGACAGTTTAAAGCTGATAAAAACTTCACTGATTGAAATACAGTCAGTCTCAGAGTAAGGACTTCACTAGGTGGAAGGGTCTTCAGCCTGCCTATATCCCCCCCCCCCCCCCAAAAAAAAAAAAAAAAAAAACCAAACTTTTCCATGCACTCAATTCCAACTGCATTAATCCCTATGCACTAACCTCCAGAGCCTACACAGTTCAATGTTAGATGCTCTTGACCACTGGTACCACCATCCCACTAGGGATCCGATTGGAAAACAGAGGACTAAATTACACCATCTAGATCCCCCCTCAGAAGAAGTAGTTCCCCATTTTCCAATGCTAAGTCTGACCACATTTAAATACTGACTCTACTTCAGACACAAAAACGAAAGCTCAGTAGAACAGCAGTTTTGGAAATCAGCATGATCAACAGTAATGGTACTGTGAATTATCTCTCAGATGGTTTCCATAACAGACGAGGCCTGGTGATTCTCTGACCACTCTGCGCAGCTGTCAAGGTAATGGGACACTTACTCTCTAATAACGGTTATATGGCAATCATAGCTCATTGTGCAGGCTTGAAGGGCTCTGTGTGCTGGAGATTTCCAGAGAGCTTTTCCAGCACAAACAATCACATGTCTGTTGCTAGTTAAGTAATCCCCTGCCAGGATGCAAGAGCTGCTCAGTCTCAATAGCCTCAGCAAGTTTATCTGTGTTGCTCCCTAATGATTTTACTGCTTACCACTTGCAGTAAACCCTCAGAGCAGTGAGGCGTAAGATCACAAATCTGCGACTCAAAAGAGGAGTTTCCCCCCCTCCAGTGGCAATGGCAGATAACAGTCTGTCAACACCCAGCAAATACTAGGTTCAACTCAACTTCAAATCACTTCAAAGCACATACGAACATATTTGCAAATAAGAGTTGTTTCTCTCTACTTACCTACATATGCCATCAAGAGGTTCCCACAAAAAACTTCTTACCCCTTTGTAAATATAGTTTTATTCCTTTATTATCCCAATAATGTGATATATTTGTGCAATAAGTGACTTATTTGTGCAATGAGTGTCAATAAGTTAACAGCATAAACTTTGCTAAGCATAAATATATAAATAGAAGTTTTATTCATCCTTTAAAAGTCCTACTTTTGAACATAGCACCTCTATTCTTCTTTTCTTACATCTATGTTCATTAGTCTGTATTCTTAAAGGAAGTCCTCCCCATCCCCCAGAAATACTCAGTATTTATCTGTTAGACACACTTGAAAAGAAGAATGTCAATGCACTTCTGCTTTTATGGAAACTTGCAATAGAAAAAGCCTACAAAAGCCTTTTGTATCATTTAGCTCAATCATTCCTAGCCAAGAAATTCCATAATGACTCAAATTATAAAGAATACAGGAATGGAAGAAAAAAGGTGTAAAAACAAGTAAATAGCCCAACCTACTTTCCTTTCAGTTCTGCCTCTCCAGAAATAAAAAGAAAGAAAGGACAAATAAAAAAAAAAAATCTTAAGTAGGACACAAATGTTAGCAATTCACCAGACTATTTTTCATCCAGCTTCATGTTCACTGGGAAGCTATCAGCTTAAACTTGTGTATCAAACATGACCCTTTTCAGCACCATCACTGGTCAAACTGTGAATTTTTATTGGTTAGTTTATTGGTTAGGAACAGAAAAAAGCAACCGGACTTGGTTGAGTAAAAGCTCAACACTTCTTCTGTTGACAAAGCTTACACTTCTCCGAATGACAGGAGCAAACATCATTTAGTACTTGAGTATTTGTTACTGCTAGGGCTGGAACACAGGTGTATATTACTTTTTAAGTAAACTTCTCTACCCACTAATAGGCACTCAGTACTATTCCCCACAACCTCTCCCATCTGGTGAGTATTTCAGTAGTTTTACAGAGTGGAGAAGCAACAATGGAAGAAAAAGACAGAACCTAATAGTTTATATGCCATAAATCACTTGCAAGGTGACAATCTTGAGATTAGAATTTAAAATACAGTTCTGAAGTGAGCAGACTCTGAACTGACTGAATACTGAATGTGATGTTTGGTATATCGAGCCTCCAGAGCTTTCAGGCAAAACACAACATATCCTCTGGCCATACAGGCACTTTTTTTTTTTCCTCCTCCTTTTTTAAGAGGGGTGGGGAGTGGAATTGTCCAATGCAGAAAGTAGCCAGAGGTATGTCATCTGTAACATACAGCTGAATTATCAATATTATGATATTTTAGATAAAATAGATTTGAGTGCTAGTCTTTAGCTTCAAACTCCTGACTTGCTTGGCTTAAAAACAGACATCAGAACTGCTTACATTCAACATTAAAGGGAATAAAAGCATAATACACTGCTACCAAAAGAGTCTGCACAGTATTCTGGGTACATTTATGAGGTGATCCATTTCATAGCCCATTCCATACAAAAGGACATACATTCAGTGGAAACCAGAATAAACCATTTAAAAAGTTTTCACAAAAAAAATGTAAATGAAATCCAGATTCCAAACAAGAATGACATGCAGCCAAAATTCCATATTTTAATGCAATACACCCATCACAGCTTAAGAAATGTTTTCCCTCCTTGATCACAGTGGAAATAATTTGTTTCTTTTTCATCACTGCTGAGTTTTTCCCATTCCATTAAGAAAGCTTAATTCTAGCTCAAGATGTTTGATTTTTTATTTATTTATTTAGTATCTTTAAACTTCAGTTGTAATTGAATCAACAGAAGTACTATCTAATCATATTGTTCTGCTATTTATGAAGCTTTCTAAGTCTCTCAGCAAGTAAATTAGTGTCATATCAAACTGCTGAGCCTGAATTTTTCTGGCAGAGACAGATGTAGGGCACTTTCCTTTAGTATGTAACAGCAGCTCCTGTTTTTAAAAATAACTCTACACCATTCCTTGAGCTTCATAATCCAGTCTATTCAGGAACATGACACTTACATGGGTCAACTACAACTAAGAGGAAGCCATTTAAGATGCAGCCTTCACAAAGTGAATATCGCCTATTCATTCTAAGGCAATTATTACTGCTAATTAGAAACTAGCGTTATAACTTGTACTAACATGGTTATATTAAAACTTGTTTTTTTCATAAAACACACCTTTAGTTACTTTTGACAGTAAGCAGCTTCAGTGGCAGAATGTTTAGTGATGACATAATAGCAAATCAAAACCTTTATCTATTATGTAGTTCAGTCTATACTCAAATGGGCAATCCCAGTTGAGGAAGATAATTCTGTAATCTCATCTAAGAAACCTAAATGTAATTTTCTTCCTACAAAAACAAATAAACAATCTGCCATACTGAAATGTATTATTTAGTGAAATTATGCTAATTCACTTGCATTCTTGCAACTTGTCAACAGTTACTTGTCTGTCATAGGTTTGGTATCAACATCCAAACTCATGTCTATTGACTTTAAAGACTGTGAACTTAATGGAATTTGATTTTACATGTCAAAATGTTTTACATCAGTTTTTGGACTGTATTAGTATACAATATTAACATACATTTTTAAAACCTGCTTCAGAGGGAGACAAGGGGCAAGGATGCTGGTTATTTGGAAAAAGTACTTTATAGGATTTGGTAATTCTGACAATTTCCCTCTCCAAAACAAGTTTTTTGAAGAATTCTGAAAATTATGCAAGACTTATGTGATTGATCTTTGCAAAAAATATTGTATATCAGAAGAAAAATAGAAAAAATATAATGCACTGCTACATACCTAATTTACAGCATAAGTCACAGCAGTGAATTTTAAGGACATTTATTTAATGCACTTAAGGGTCTGGTGCAATAAGCACACAAAGAAAACCACTTTATAGCACAGCCAACATTTCCAAATAAGACCATGCCTACAGGTAGCCTCCGTAATAGAAGTGCTGATCACTTGACAAAACTAACAGAGAAATCAACAGTTCTGAAAATCAGGCCACTCTTAATTAAACAATTAAAGATGTATTATGAGAAAATGAGTTTGAAGCATCTCTATTTTTGTGTAATACATACATCTACTTTTAATTAGCTTGTTAAACTTGTAATTTACATGTAAGAATTGGCTGCCCAAACACCTCCAAACTAAATCCTAAATCCCAGTATTTTTTTTTTTTTTTTTTTAAAGAGCATGCCATAAGACAATTAACTCTAAAAGAATGCAAACTAGGCCATGCAATGTACATACACAGTCAACCCAAGTTACTTTAAACATCTTGAGTCCAGGAGGCTATTGTGGGCCAAGCTCAAACTCCAATGGACTGGATTTGCAGAGATTTTATTTGTAGTTTTAGGTTTGTTTTTTTGTTTGACTGTTTATTTTGTTGGTTGTTTATTTTAAATGTTTATTGTCTATATATTTAGCTCTAATAACACTACATCCACTTCTGAAAACAGTTAGCCAGCCTTTAGGTGGTTTGTATTTCTGAAGACTTTTCATTGTTTGCACAGTAGTTAATAGGCCAGTGCTGCTTTTTTTTTGTTGTTTTATAAACATCTTGAAGCTTTTCTCACATTATCAGATAACTGAGGCTTGTTCAGAGTACTCACTTCCCCTGACATTAAACTTTCTACTGGAAGCTGAGCGTCTTTCAACATCTGACTACCCACAATCTTGGTTATAACAAAAATATTTAAGACTACTTCAAAAAAAGGAGCTGGAGTAGAAATACGATTTTAAGAGATTAGATAGGAAGTATTTAGAGTCTGGAAAATTGTGACTTAATCTGTTTTGATAGAATGAAAATATCTATTAAAAGATACTTTGAATGAGCCTTAAATTCTAATAGAAAGAGTATCCTTTCTCTCTAGAACACAGTGTAAAATTCATGTCCAGATCAAAATTAATTACAGATACACCTGCCTGAGGCCTAGAGTTCTGTTGACAAGACTTATTCAAATAAAATGCTTCTTTTGCTCCAATAGCTATATTTACACACACCAAAAAAAAAAAAGTCGTGTACTGTACTAATTCATCCAAATAATAGTCCAAAGATTTTCTTTCAAGTAATTCCTGTTGATAATATTTACTTATAGTATTTTTCTTCTGCTGTGTGCTGTATATTCCATTTATGTCTTCTGTGATACTCAAGAATTATTAAGATATTCCAGTTATTTTAGGAGGAAAGTTCCCCTTTTCAAACACACCTGTTTACATATACTCAGGTATTTATATAAATCTTTACAAGCTTTTGTAAATTTCATTTAATTACTTTTATGGGGTACCTTCATTTTTCCCTCTTCTCATCATCAAGCACTTTACTAACACAGTACTAGCTATCTAAGTTCTCCCGTTGTTACACTGATAACTCTATGCTCCTTGCACTGATGTGGTGGGAGATCTGGAGCATGGACACAACTGAGTAGCTTATGCATGCTAATCTTTAATTGTTTGATATCTAATCTCAGTTTTCAGTGCTGTTGGTCTGATGAATTGACCCGGTATGCACTCCCTGCATTCAGAGCTTGACTGGGCTATCACAGGAGAAAGCTAATGAAAATCTTGCCGCTGACTTAACTACAAGTAGAAGCAGGCCTCATGTATTTGAAATGATGCAAACAACGTCTCACAGCACTCCTAATTACACCCCGGGGAAAACTGCTACTGAGATCTATATGCAAAGAATTCTGCTTTATGTTGCAGTCATTAATGTTATGCTGATTAATAAAAAAAAAAGAAAATGTTTGGATCTTGCTACAATAAACTTCAGCATTTCAATTACTTCCCTTCTATCCAAGTGTATTTATGTAGAAGACACATAATAGGTATGTTTGTTATTGCTCTTTTCAATATTATGTTACTCTCCTCCTAGATGCCTCAGGAGAATTTCAGGTTTTCAGGTAACAAGCTTCACCCCCCACTGTCTGCCACCCACTTTGGATGGTGGGAGGTAATTTTATATGCTACATTTACCTTAATGATAATGAATTCTTATTATTAAGAAAATCTATTCTATTTAGGGGATAGGGCAATGATATGTAAAGTCAATCCATTAAGTGTTTGTAATTCTATAAAGCAAAATTATTCCTTCAGAGTACATGTCCTAAAACATATTGCTTATTAAAACACACAGTCTGTTTGTCCTCTGTGTAAAAGGAAATGGCTGTGCTCACATACCTTCAGTTTTGTTCATCTCACAGGTAAAGACACTTTCAAAAATATCCCTGAGGAAGTAATTTTACCACACAAAGTTTTCTCTAGAAAAGTATCCTGTCTGGAATAATTTATGTATGTTTGAGGCACTATACCCAAAGCTTGCTATTTACACCAAGGGCAGCAAATCCAAAGAAAAAGAATGATACCATACAATACACCATGCTGCTATGCTTTGTTGGCCTCTAGACTTTAAATCCTGATGGCTTAATGCTTGAGAAGGGAGAAGACCAACAAGTCCTGAATGCCTGAGGAACAGAATGGCCAGGCCAATTCCTAAAGTACTTCGCAGGGTAATGAGGAAGGACAGAAGGTTCCCATCTGTTCTTTAATCTTTCAGGGACTTTGTTGAGGAATTTAGTGAGTTCCAAAATCAAACTAAACTAAAATATTCAGATATTTTATACAAGACAGAAGTTCAGAACATTCCATTTCTTCTTGTCTACTTGCTCACCTTGTTGCTTGAGAGTTGGAAAGCATACTACATTCTCAATGAGCCATAAGTCTGTTTCTCAAGCTCCTGGATGGGTTTTATGATAACTGTAACTCAAGTCTTGATGCTGCAAGTCAGTGGCACATGTATAGTCACCAAAGTGCTTCCTGCTAGAGCACACTGTTGATCTAAAACAAGATGGATACGGAAGCCAGGAGACACTATGACACAGTGCAGGATTCCCATCCCTGGAAGTGGGCAAGGCCAGGCTGGATGGGGCTTTGAGCAACCTGGTCTGGCGGGAGGTGTCCCTGCCCATGGCGGGGGGGTTGGAACTGGATGGGCTTTAAGGTCCCTTCCAACCCAACCCATTCTGTCAGTCTATGTTTTTACTTAAACTACATGGAGTAATGTGTGAGTGCAGCCACACTGCTTCTGGTACCCAGCCTGCTGCACAGCATGGCTTCGTTTTCTGCTAGTTAAGTACAACACCTCAGTTCCTTAAATGCTTTACCCCAAAGAAGGGTCACAGTGCAAACTAAATAAAAACTGAATATCTAGAGAGAAAAAAAAAGGAAGTAAAACACATTGCTTGCCAATTTCATCAAATTTTGTTCTATAAGGTAGTGCATATTAAGTTTCACATACTTACAGGGCCACATCATGGAACGAACAGATACTAATTTGCAATACGTATTGACTTAACAGAAAACTGCAAACATCTACCAGCTTTCCAGATTTTCTTTTTGCCACTTCTTAATATTTTTGGAAACCAAGATTTTACAAAAAAATATTAGAATATAGCCCTAAAACTTTATAACCAGGCTTGAATGAAAAAGAACAAACAAACAGATTAAACATAAGGGACTAGGGCTTTTTAAGTTTTAGAATGCTGTTTACAACAATGAAAACAAAACCAAAAAATGGCATAACACTCCAATGAGTTGTGTTTCTAGAGCTTCTATCCCCACAGAACACTAAAACCAGCACTTCATCTTGAATTTTACTCACATTGATGCAAAATCACATTCACATTCTACCGTATTCATCACTCTTCCGTCTACTATGAAAATAACATGCAATAGACCTAAACAAAATTACTGTCCTTCAAGTTTAATTTTATGATGCCAAACCTTCATTATTTATTTAGTTGCGTAAGTTTTATTGTACAGCACTTTTTTCACCTGCAAACTGCAACTGCGGAAATATTCCCTGAAATCTTAAAAAGAAAAATATGAGCCAGAGGAAACAGAACGATATGTTCCTTTAATATTTTCTGTGCTTATTTACCAAGTTATCAAACTTCTCAAACTTGCACTTTTTGGTTTATTAAAAATTAAAATAATCCCAGGGTGCTAGGTCTGCAATATACTTGAGGAAAAAGTATGTTCTGCCATTTTAAATCTGATGAATGGATCTGAAAAGTAAAGTGGACACCCTAAATCTATTCTCTTGTATACTCAAGAGGTACACATTTCTGTGTCAAAACCAGGAACACACTAACTCACTTTAAATTGTTCCCTTTGTTGGCACTGCTGCAATTTATCATTAAAATATTAAGCATACAGTAGAACAGTCCAAGAAATGTAATTTAAATTCCTTTCTCTTACAGATGAACCCGAGACTCTAAATCATCTTTGGACAAGGTCACAGTGTGTTAAGTATTCAAAAGGGGCAGTGGATGTTAGATTGCCACAGAGTTCTCCAAACAAGCACTGATCAGAGCCTAGTAATTTATCTGTGCCCTGCTGATTCCAGGAGCAACCAACTCAATATGCATCTTCTCTTCCATTTTAATATGCCAGGATTTACAAGAGAACTTAAGTCAGAAAAATCCACCGTCTTCCGTACTTAGGGCATCAGGTGACAGTTTAGACAGTATCTTTCATATTAGACATTTCTATTCTCCTGCTGCATGGAAGAGAACACAGCCACCCCCCTGCTGATAATGAAAGGTGCATTTGGAGATGATTTCCACCCCCACCCTACTCCACTTCATTTCTACAGCTATGTAAACGTTACTCATACTGGGGAACCACCTCTCTCAACACAGTTTTTCAATATAGTATAACTAAAATAAAATTATCTTACCCTTTGAGCATTACTTGCTGTTCTTCAGTGAGGGAATGTCTCTCTCAGTGACATCTCTATTATTTAGTTTTAATCAGCCTATGTATTAAAATGTGTATAGCTACACAATCTAGTTCTATATAGCTTGTTATTGCAGATCAAGCAACACAGCAGTCTGCTGGGCAAAATCATTGGGGCTACCCAATTCACCATTTTACTTCAGTAAGCCATAAGGGGTTAAAAAAGAAAGAAGGAAACAGGCACATGAAGATTATAATTCATCCATATTCTGACTTATTTTAAGATTTCTAGGTAATTGTATGTATATAAGTGAATAGCCCTACTGTAACAATGATGACATACAACTGTCAGTCAGGTTTTACTTGAAAAGGATGCATATACATAACGTCAAAGAAGAGAAATGGACCGGGTTGAATTGCCTCTCCAATTTACCTCAGCAAATTCTGGAGTAAAAGACCATTGTAACAGGAATCTCCAGTAACTTCAGTGGCAACAATACGCGTACATCTGAATGCAGAGTTTGACCTACAATGCTCCGTTCTCTACCACAATCTCCAACAGGTCCTCAGAACCTCACTGTTGTCTTTCGGATTCACAGTGCACAAGTACCCTTGAAACTTACTATAGATGTTTTCATCCATACTCAGAATACACTGAAAAGTACCAAGTTGTGAGTAGACTTCTTAATGCTAACATTGAAATAGTTAAATGCTTCACATTTCTGTCAAAACTTTTCAGGAAGAAACTACTGCTGTGAGTGACAAATCCATTGATGCTGTCACACACACTAGAAATGAGTTCTGTATAAACTTTACTGTCCTTCAACAGTTTGTAGATGAAGATTGCTAATCTTGAAATTTTTAAGTACTATATTTGATGGAGTGAACTGAATAGATATACAACTCTCTCCTGACAGTTTCCTACCTTCACAAAGTTTAAAGCACAGTAATAATCTGTAGCACGCACACTTGCAAAGCACTCTATTGGTCTGAAATAATCTCATATCTTAAGAAGAATTTCAAAGTTTAACTGACTAACATTAACCTTATGAAGCTCAGAATTCACTGGGAGCATAAGGCAGTGAGCACACTCGTCATTTCTTTCAACATAGAAATGCCAAGCCAAAATCAACCCTCAGTGCAATTTCACCAACTTCTAAGCATGTACTCAATACACCATAAAGTGCCTGTGTGGAGCTATCTAAGCTCTCTTGTGATTTTGTAGGTTTAGTTGCTAATACACTTACAAAAGCTTTCTTATTCTTTTCACAACCACCATATAATATGCTGAAGGTAAAGTGTGACTAGTCACTTTATCGATGGCACAATATAGCTGGTTACCATTACGTCTATGTCTTCAAGGAAAATTTGCTGCAGGCTCAAGATTTCTCCTGCTGAGATTCTAGGAAGGTGCTCATAATTGTTACCCTTTTTCATGACAAATAGGCAGCATAAGTTACTATGGAGAAGCTATACTTCACGTGCCTTGCCAAGAAGATGACCAGATGATGTGACAGAGATGGAATGTCATTGAATGTCACTTCCAATTCTAACCTGGCAGTTGCATCAAAAAATAAGAGCTATGCTCATCACTCATATGGTCAGAATCAGCATGATGGTGCAGACTGTATGACTATTTAAATGAGTGCAAAGGTAGCACAAAGCAAAGAACAAAACAGATGATAAAGTCAGACTGGCAGTATTTTCTCACTTTGCATTTGCTATTATCAGTTTAAGTATCTGTTTTAATCTGGCCTGATTATTAAGCACTTCCAGAGACGGATTCTTGGACAGGATGAGCTTCCAGTATTCTTTTGTGTCTTCATATTATTCCTATTCCACCTGAAATACCATATAATCATATTTTATAGTACATTTTTAGGCATTGTTTATAATACTCTGATACTTCCCATAACAACAAGTGCTGTTGATCCCTTTGCATTAACATTTCTCATCTGTGTGCACAACATATATTTGTATTATTGAAATACAGAGCAGTAGTAAATAGCAGAACATACCTGAACAGCAAACGCAGCCTAGGGATGACTGACACTTGCAAACTACCAGCAGAAGTAAATGAAACTGAAGAGGAAAAGCAAGCCCAGCAAAAAAATACCTGCAAAGGGAGAACAGAACACTTGTCAAAGCAGCTACTGTACTGAAAATACACAGAAAAAATTCATATAATACTTTGAACTTAGTTTCTGTCACCATGGTACTGACAGTAGATCTGTAAGTTTATTAAACAGTAACCATAAGACAACAGAAAAGAGTTAATTGATAAAGGTGAAAAAAAATAAATTTTTCAGCTGGCACCTTAAGCATGAATATCCACCTGCTTAAATTCATGCATAATTGAACTCATGTGACTCTTCACAAAAAAATGAAGATGTTTTGACCGTATTTGAAAGTTAATAAGCAAATAAATAGTAGCATATATATTTATAGTTTATGGATCAATAATTTTGAATGTTGTAATGAGTATTCAATATTTTAAATTCTCTTTGATTTATAGAGAGATCGCTAAAATCAGGGTATATTTTCCTTTACGTGACTGATTGTCTACGATCTCTAAAAACAACAAAAGAATGTCCTCAGGTCAGTACCCTTCATGCTGCTGTCATATCTGTCATACAATCTAACAGAAACAGCAAAGCTCGACTGAATAAATAATGAAGCTAGGCAGTTTCTGAGAACAAGACACCACTGCCAATGCTTTGGGAAGATTGACCCAATTCATTCCTGGATGCTCTTAGTCCATGGTTCCAATTCCACTTGTTCCCAGCCAGCTAGGAGAGCTCAGGCCAGGCCTGTCTGGCTTGTCTCCTCTCTGATGCACCTGGCTTTAAAGCACACAGTTACTACCCTTGACCTTATTGTAGCCATAACTGGTTTTGAACAAGAGAAGAATTTTAAAGATATTTCACAGAAGCCTTGAAGAAAAGCCAAAATATTTGTCCAAAATTAATAATAAAGAAATAAAAAGATAAGAGAGAGTCTTGATTACAGAATTAAACCTTTGACACAGGTTACAATAAAAATGCCTTTAGTTATTATAACTATGTGGTGGCATCTTTTGATTTGCAGATTAATTACTTATTCTCCTGTAGCTGGAGTTATATATTTACACATCCGAAGCCTTGCTGGAAGTGAGGGTACTGGAAAATGACCTGACTTTTATTTAGGTACTTCAGGGTCCTGGAGATAAAACCTCATATTCCAAGGTAATGAACAATATATTTGATTTAACTCTTCTTAATGAAATGAATAAAAAAATAAAATTATCTCCAGACAAGAGACAGAAGGTAGTTGGGGTGAGAAACACACAGAGCAGATTGAAGAGAATAATGCATAATCATGAACACTATGGAAAATAAAAGCAAAACAATGTTTGAATATATAGCATCCCAGAAACAGCAGCAGCAGAGTTTAAATTCTGACAGAGGGGATTGCAATCCATGTAGATGCTTTTCCCAATTTCCATTAAATACTGTAATATCACTATAAAAACTTCAAAACAAAAAACTAAAATAAAAGAAACAACTGCCTTGAGAACACTACAAATATCATTTTGAACATTGCAAGAGCTCCATGTGATATTAAATGTCAGAATTCCAATACAATTTTTTCTCTGATTATACTGTTGCTCTTTTAAAGGAAGAGCAGAGTTTTTTCTCTTGTAAAGCAGCAATTATAGTCTACTGGGCTATCTTGTTCTACATCAAATCCTGCTGGACAGAATGCAGAATATACTAGTCAATCATATGTCACTTTAACCCTACAGGAAACTTCTGTCTTTATGAATCAAAGGATTAGCGAAGCTGGTAAGGACACTGACAAACAAACAGACGTGAGGGGCAAAATGCAATTCACAGTGGGCTTAATCTGCTCCTGACTCAGAACCTGAATTCAAGCTTTCAGTCCTTCCAATGAATATATTTGATGTGTCTATTAGATTGTCAACTTTTATATTGCATACTTTCTTTCATGGATACAGATTCTTCAAAACAAGAATAACTAAGGATAGATTAGATAGGTTGAATAGGACAAGGTAGTATGAATAAAGCATATAGGCACTAAAGCAGCCTTAGGTGTTTTAATTCGATTAATACTTGCATCACTATCATCACCTGAGGCATTTTGAAGACATTAAGACAAATGTGTTTCTCAAGAGTCTGAGATTTTAAATCAAGACTGAAAACAAAAGTGTAAACATTTCTGTTTTTTTTCTGATTATCAAATCCCTTTGAGCCCTTAAGCTTTAAACTGTCTTCAAATTATTTTTTCTTTTTATTTAGATCAAGAGGAATAAAGCTAAAGATAGATTTTCATCATAAAAATCCATAATTTTGTCATCTTCCATCGCTTATCCACTTTCTCGTTCTATTTCAGATTTAAATTTGTAACGAATGTGTTTATTTTGCACACTTTCCAAATCAGAAGCTATCACATCTTCCTTGCCTTTCATGCTCATAAATAGCCTCAACTACAAATCAACATTACTGTGTCAGTTTAAAGTAGCTAATACCTCCCTGTCATAAAAATCTCACTGGCTAGAAATGCAGGCAAGGCTTCTAGCTCAGGCCACCAATGTGACTTTGCAATGAGCAGAGAATCATAGTAACTCCACACCGGCAGGCGTGGACAGTCACCTTGACACTGCCAATCGTACCTACAAGCCACATCCTTTTTTAATTAGGATTTAATTCACACTGAATCTCCGTTAACCTTTTATATAAGTTTTTCCGTACCTAATAAATGTCATTCTTTAATGAAAATTAAAGAAGTCTCTTTTCTTATCTTATTTCTCTTGGAGAACATTTTATTAACCTTTCTGACTTTATTAGAAGTCATCTTTCTTGTTATCATCTTTCCCTCATCTAGATTTCATTCTTTTATCCCACGTAGTCGTATGCAATTATCTATACGTTCTTATCTGAAAAGGAGCTTGCACTTTATTCCCTTGGTAAAATTCTCTCCTTCTCTCATGTGCACAGTTACACACAAAAACGTGTGAATAGTACATGAACAAAGTTAGAGATGGGAGATGTCTCTAGTCCATTTTCAGGCTTCCTTATGCACAAGTCCTATGGAATTACAAATTTTACAGTCTTCCTTTGAAATCTGTAAGAAACAATAACCTCCTTGTTACAGAATTCCAGAACATAACCTCTTTCAAATTACACAATTTGCAAGCTAAAATCAAAGGATGGATCATCAAGCCCACACAATCAAATACCGTTCCCAAAAGACCACAGACTGTTCCTCAGTCACTTGCAAGAAAATCCTGCCACAAGTTTTAGACAAAGCTGCAGCTTGCTACAATAAAATAGTAGGAGAGATGTGGAGAATCACAAGAGTCCTAATGTTTCTCAATACCATCATTTTCTATTATGTTTTCAAGGATGGGCTGATAAGTTCATTTATTTTGGAGCACATAATTGTGTTCCCAAGCACAAAAGATTTTAGATAGGTTTTATTATTGTTTGCTTTGCTGTTATTGTTTTGGTTTCTTTTTTTCCTCTTTTAGGAAAGGAAGAGACCTTTATGAGTCAGTTGTAACAATAGCCTACCTTTTCTCTCTGTGTGAGATACATGGAGACTGTGCTTTAATTTTGATTCACCAAAGATACCCATTAGTATTTCTTATATATACCTGGCTAGTTGTCTTCACAGCATGCTTCTTAGAGATTATTCTACCTTTCCATGAGCATTTGAAACACAAGCACATTTAAAACTGTTAATTCCCTTCTCCAGCCACACTGGCAGTGCTTCAGCATGAGAGACAGAGAAAAGATGTCTGGCTATCAACAAAGCAAAGTGCTATCCAGCCCAGCTAGATGCAAGAGCTGTACTAGGGTGTGATGGGGTTCACAAAGGTGTGCCACAATTGACAGCTCTTGTATCAGAGAGAACAATCAGAAAAGCAGACTGGTGGAAGCATGGGAAGTGGACAGCACCTCTGCAGTGAGGAAAAATAAAACTAGTGAAGAAATACGCACTTAAAAGGGGGGTGGGGGGAGGAATAAGAGATAGAAAGAATGTTAAATGGTTAAATCTGCCAATGGAGACACAAATGGGTAGGAGGAACATCACAAAACGAAAAGAACAAATAAAACTTTGGAGTTGATACACTGCAAATACTTCTTCATCAAGTTGTATTACTACAGATAGCATTAGAAGCTTTGATTTGGACAAGTCAGGAAACACATTCTGGATGAGAACTTCATAGCTCATATTTTGCTAGAATCACAGACTGGCTTGGGTTAGAAGGGACCTTAAAGATCATCTAATTCCAACCCCGCTGACATGGTGTTGTGGTTTAGCCCGACTGGCAGCCAAACACCACACAGCCGTTCGCTCACCCTCCCTCCTCCCTCTCTGGGATGGGGGAGAGAAACGGGAAAGTGAAGCCTGTGAGTTGAGATAAAGACAGTTTATTAAGACAGGGAAAATAATAACGATAATAATAATAATAATAATAATAATAATAATAATAATAATAATAATAATAATAATAGTATTAATAGTAATAATGTGTACGAAATAAGTGATGCACAATGCAATTGCTCACCACCCGTTGACTGATGCCCAGCCTATCCCGGAGCAGCCGGCCCCCCCTCCACCCCAGCTAGCCACCCCTATATATTGTTCAGCATGACGTCAGATGGTATGGAATACCCCTTTGGCCAGTTTGGGTCAGCTGTCCTGGGTCTGTCCCCTCCCAGCTCCTGCTGCATCCCTAGCCTGCTCGCTAGCAGGACAGAGCGAGAAGCTGAAAAGTCCTCGGCTTGGTGTAAGCACTGCTCTACAACAGTTAAAACATCAGCATGTTATCAGCGCTCTTCTAATTCTAATCCAAAACATAGCACCCTGCCAGCTACTAGGAGGAAAATTAACTCTGTCCTAACTGAAACCAGGACACATGGGCAGGATTGCCACCCACTAGATCAGGTTGCGCAGGGCCTTGTCCTACTACAACAACAAAAACAAGTGACACCGCTTACAAGCTCACCCTGCTGTAGCTTATTTTGATATCTGTGCTGATAGCAGAACACTAGTTCATTTCATTAATTTGATGTACTACAAAGGAATGAAAACTTGAAATAAAATTTCTTAAACAGCTACAAACTTTATTCACGAATTAGATAGTGTAAAAAATAAAAGCTTCTATGTGAAAAATCGAATACTGTGATTAATAAATTGGTACTGTTAATTTTGTACTTTTGTATTCAGTAGAAAACAGACTTATCTTTTCCAAACATAAAGTCCCTCCTTTGGTTCCATGTTGGATAGAAATATTCACAGAGAAGAAACAGGAGTTAGTTATCCATCCATGACAACAACAGCGTGTTAAGTTAATTTTAGTATTTGTCAGAAGGATGAAAATAGGATGATACTATTTTCCAAAGCTGATAATGCTGAAAACCACTACTGGATCTCCCTGACTGATCACCCAAGACACAAATATATTCTAAAAATACTTTATCAGACATAAGTGGACCTTAAAGAACAGACTGTGATGATTTACATCATAGACTGTAAGAAATACGTATTATTGGCAGGATAAATACACTGCAGGTGATGTACATTCATCAAGTACAAGTACATTAGAACAAGAATGAAACACTAGAATGTTCCACACAGATTTGTTGTCCACAGAATAATCTTTGTAGCAAACTGATCTATTTGTACAGGTAAGATATGAGTAGAAAAGTGTTTTCATCTCCATTAGCAGCCAGGAGACTGGTTCTCAAAAAGCTACATCTTTTATGTATTTCTTAGTACTCAATTAAAGTTGCATAAGGAGTGATCTCAGCTGATACCTAAGACAATCTTTTCACTAAGGTGGGACCTACATCATAGAAGTTCTTGATTTTTTTTTTTAATTATTTTTTAAGCCAACAATGTGCAATGCTATAGCAAGAATAAGACTCAAAAACTACTGGGCACACCAGTCCAGCTATAGGTTTCTGTCACCTATAAGCAACTACAAGGTATTCTTTGAAGATCATATTGACACAGAATGACCCATGACAAAAGTAAGAGCTTACACTTGCTTAAGTCCTTTCCAATGGTAATTACCTGTAAAAAAAAAATTTACCACCTTTAGAAGTTTTGCTGACAAAGAGTGGAAGAGGAAAGCTCTATACTTCTTTGTCAGTATTGTCTTTAGATTGGAAACAGGAAAACACTGTTTATTTCATTAGTGAAAATGACTTGCAGTGAAAATTAAAGTGCTAGAATGTCATGCTATAGCTGATCATGGTCAGATAATTCGTTCCAGAAACAGACTAACATCAGAGGGAGACCTTTTTCCTGATGTTCCCCCCCCGCCCCGAGTAGGAACAGTAGACAAAAGATTTATCAATTCTATCAATTTCTATCAATTCTATCAAGTTTTATCAATTACAGAGAATCCCATCAGCCCAACCTATCCAAACAAAAACGGTATATTCAAGGAAGCATAGCTTTGTTTTCTAGCATGAACAACACTCTGGACCTTGCCAATATAAAATTTAAATGAGAAGTTTGACAATCTATCTACCACATATATTGATCATGTTAATGTGCAACTGTATTATCATGCTTAATAACTGTATTTCTGGATTAATACCTGTATTCTGGACTACACTATATACAGACAGATAAGACGATGTGCAGCAATGAAATATTCCAAAACCTATCGTTTAGAATACTCAGATTGGACAGGCTTCAAGTCTCATCTCTGATATAAGTTTTTTCAAGGAGACTTGAGCTATTTAGTGGATTTCTTGGGATTTCTTCCAAAGTGCTTTGTTGCCCTCCAAGTCTGAAAGTTACTGGCAGGCAGAAATGCCAACCAAAAGATGACAGAAGAGCTGAAATGGAAATTTCTTTCACGAAACTACTTGCATAAAGGGTCAGCCTGCAGAGAAGCTTAAGTACCTGAAAGATGTATGAAGTCTCTGTGAGAAAGATCAGGAGTTGGCCATATTAGCCAGCCCTATTGGTGCAGAGTTTTTTATTCAGGTTCACGTACATTATGCCACCTGCATTCTGTTTTTTACGCTGCATAATGTTTAATAAGTGTTCATAGAAGCATATGAACAAGATGCCCAGTAAACAAAAGAAAGTCTTTGCACTCAAGTAAATAAACTTTTTAATCCAATTAGATTAAGATGACTGAGATTAAAGAATCTATAAGCAAATGAAAGGGGAACAGATAGCATTCTCTCTTGTATTGAAAGACTCCAGGAAACTGGTTCCTCCTCCCTGTCCACTCGCCCTCCAAAGAAAATGAGTTGAACTACATGCTGAACTGAACTGTCAGAAATGCCAGTTCACTCATCCTTATCTAAAGGCACTTGTTTGCAAGAGTTTGAATCTCTGGTGAACAGCCTGATGCAGTACTAATCAAAAGGTGCATGGCTTTCCTTAGATATGAAAGATCAAGTTTTCACTGAAACTGTCTGATGTTCATTTAGCCTCAAACCATCAGTAATAGATTGCCACTAGCCAGTAAAAAGTTCACCATAAAGAATTATATGTCCTTTCTGTCCTTGATCACAGTTACTGTGTTATCTACAGCAGGCAATTTTCTCATATGTTCTTCAGAAGGTCATTCGAAACTCTTTTACTTGGCAAGATGATGAGGATCTAAAAATATTATGATCTCCAGGCATTTAGCTTTAGTTAAATTTCCCAGCATTCAAAATAAGATGAAAGTCAACAAGAAAGGTTAAATTCAAACAATCTGGTGCTTATAATTTACAACATAAGAAACCAGAGCCCAGTTTTGTAATTCCTTCAGGAGTTTAAGCTGTCATTTTTATTAGAATTGCTAAGGATACTCAATATACATCAGCCACTCCTAGAACACTCCTGTGCTTCATATATAACTATATATATATAAACATATGTAACTCTAGCTTAAATACACGTACAAATTTATACCTTCTAGCTTAACTGTTAGGTAACAGAAAAAGCAAATAGCCTGGCAAGGTGAGTATTCATACACCATATCTAAGAACATGCACTTATTACATGTAGGTCATAATGCTTCCAAAGCATACACAATACACTTGGTAAATTACACACCAACCCCCTCCCTCCTGGAAGATTTGTACTAAGAGCTCTCAAGGTTTTAGGAGAAGGGGGACAGAGGGGCTGTTCAACTTTATTTTTGTTGTTTATTTTTGTTTTTAAACCAAGATTGGGATGTATGGTATAAAATAAGTTTAACAGCTGTTGCTTTATATTCCAGTCATTACTTTTTAAAATATTTCAGATGACCCCTTGTCAATACATACATTCCCCCACTTGCAGAGAAATGACTTACACTCAGCTTCCTTTTGAGTGCACATGATTTTTGAGAGCTAGCAGCTGTGCACGCAAGTTCCAAGCTTACTGATTTACTAATTCTGATACAGCTAGCATTAAAAAAGACCATAGTGAAGGGATTTGTAAAATACACTTCAGCTAACAAGGACTAAATAGAAACAAGGAAGGACAGATCTGCATTTTTCACCAAAATCATCTGCTTTCCTGCAAGAACGGCCCTAAGAAGATGAGCTACATGGGTAGCATATAGCTTGTACCAAAATGTGAGAACTGTCTGTACCCTGAACATTCAGAAGCCTAGCAGTATAAGGAATCTGCCTGGAAAGGAGAAAGCTTGGTTCAAATTTGCATTAGTAGTATAACAGCCCACTGCACACCATATATTTTGGCATCCTATAATAAATGCAGATCAACTGAGCAGTTCGAGAATGTTACTTAGACATTCAGTCCAGCCCTGAGCAGACCTATCATCACGCCTACAGTCTGAGGGGGGAAAAGAAGTGACAAAGGAAAAAGAGACATCAGAAATTAAAAAAAAAGTCCGTCAGGAGTAGCATACATAGTTGGCACTCAGCTATCAACAGCTATTACAAACCTTTCCCCTAGTGTGGCCTCTTGGGTTGCTTGTAGTCTTTAATCTTCACTTAATAAATGTCTCAAACGTGCCTGACCAGAGTTGGTAGGATATTACCAGTCTGTAAGTGCAATGGTTAGTTGCAGGCTAGGGTTTATTATTTATCTTATAGGCCCTTGTAAAACACAAAACTTAGTAACCTCTTAACAGCTCATCCCATGAAAAGAATATGGTCTGAAACATCATCTTTCATGAAGCTTAAGAGTCCTGAGGTCTTCAGATATTTTACCTTCAGTTCTGTCACAGCCATTTTCTTCTTCCTACAAGAAAATTGTGCTTGGGTAAGGAACAAAGGACTGCCCAGCATCTTCCATTTACAAACAGACAAGGTGGAGAAACCAGGCTGTCCAATGTTGTGATTAAGAGTGCAACTTGCAGGGAAAATAGGGAAATTCTTGAAATTTTCAATCATTTTATAATCCCTCTGGCATCACCTGATGACACAATCCTATTAAATATCATTGTCATGTGTCTGAATGCTGTCAGGCTTCTGCCAAAACAGTCACAAAGCTTACATAAAAACAAATGACAATAAGTTTTAAACTCTAAATGCTATTTTAAGAAATATAGTTTTCAGTTTTACTTAAAACTTTATAAAGTAAAACATACTTTACAGATGAGTTTTCAAATTGCTCATAGTATAAATCGTGCCTGAATATACTTCCTCTTCTCAGTCTGTCTACTCTAACTTAGGAAAAAATATCAGGAAAAACCCAAAATGCAGTGAAGTCACACCTATCTGTGACTGGATTTCCAAGTTATGCATTACTAGGTACCTGTTTCCCAAGCAAGTACACTAAGTTAAGAAATATTCTGTGTGCAATGGGAAGGAAAAAGAAACCAAGTAACTGAGAATGATCTTAATCCAGTTCCCACTCTCCCTCTCTGTGTTCTTCGCATGCAATTGAAGGCGCAGGGTTCTGCTCAAATTCACTGTTAAGATGAAGCAGCCCAATTCTTTCAAGTATTGAGAAAATAAATCTGCCATGGCAGCTCCCCAGTGTCTTTCATGTATTCTGTCCAACTAAACAAATAACCACAATGAACCACATCATCTTCATACTCAGACCATATTACCACAGCTCGCTTTATTTAGGACTGGCTATCTACTATTTTCACAGTCTTTCGTCTGCATCTCATCCAGCGGCCCATTAACTCGTTGAGGCCAAGCAACCATGAGTGTATTCCCCCCAAGTGCCAATCTTTCCACCGATTCTTAGTTCAAAGCCTTAATTCTCAAGTTGATCTATAGATCAGGTTTTACCTACTCAGTGACAGTCATTTCAATGAAGCTTTTACCTTTGCAATTGATGAGGCAATATGACTTAGAAATTTAGGACTAGGCACAATAATAATAAAAAAGCAACAACAACAAAGTGGTCTACTCCCTGAAGGGGATATGAAGCGCTATAGCTCTTCCTAAGGAAATTAACCCTAAATCATATTGTAGGAGAAATAATTTTGGCAAAGACAGATCTATAAAAACAAAGGGATATATGAACTGTCAATTATGCATTAACACAGGAAGACATTATGAGAATGCCAAAATTCCCAGCAAAAAGGTAAACAAAACAAAATATTTTGGAGGAATGTAGTTAAGAGAGGAAGAGAACAAAAAAGTTCCAAACTGTTTTGAAAAGAAAATATTATGACTATTCTCATTTTAGAATAGATGAGAACAAAAGGCTTTGATATAAGTTTTTCAAGAAGACCACAACCTTAAAAAAATATTTTAGTAAGCAAGCACAAGCATTTTCCATAGTCAATCAAGGTGTCAGTGAACCAAAGATATATAAGGAAACTAAATAATGCTTCCTTCTTCAACTTTATCTTCAATGGGCTTAATAGCAAAGTCTATCAGTTGTTTGTTGAAACACTACTTGGAAGAGTGAAATTAGTTCAGGAAAGAGATATTAAATTCTCAGATATGATAGTGAAAAGAATGGATTAATTAATTATCACCAACTTTCTTTTGTGTCTACTTGAGCTGTGTACATGAGATAACATAATATAAATAAGAGAATTGCTAGTGTGTGCAATCAATGTTTAAAAATCCAATTCTCACAAAAATAACATGGAAAACATTTCAAAACCTGATCCTTCAAATATAAGAAACTACGAGGCCATGATAAGTTTTATAGGTGGTTCTCAAATGACATTAAATTTTCACGACATAGCTTATTTTTTAAAATTATTTAACATGTAAAATCATGGCTACCTAGAAGAACTTTTGAGGATCTATTAATGTCAAGAATATTTCTATCTACAAATAGCCATCTAAATGAAGCCACATAGTTTTGCCTGAAGCAAAGGATCCTTTTCTGCATTTTCTAGACTACTGATGTGTGCCTCTAGAAACACGAGCATTACGGACTGGAGTAGAAAATAGCTAGCGAGGGTATAATGACCACATAGCAATACAGAGTGGAAGAACAGCTATTTTTTCCAGTGCATACTTTCATAACTGCTTTATAAGCATTCATCTTGAAACAAAAGGCCATTGTTTATGAGCTTATATTCAACATGCAGACCTTCGATAATCTTCAGTATTCCATTAAGTTGTCACAAGCTTCTCTTAGGCATGGAAAATGCATCCTTCGTGAGGGGGGGGGGTTCCTACTGAGGGCTTTTATAATGGTTAAAACCACCATTCCTTTTCATTCTTATTCTCCAAGGCAAAGCAGCAGACTACAGTTATTTTTTGAATATATTTGGTTAAAGCTATTAGTATTCAAGTACGAACACGACTATCTGAATCTTCATTACATTCTCATTGGATTTCAGACCATTCCCTTGAGACGCATGAGGAATTATGAAGCATATTAGAACTTTATTATAAAGTAAATATGATCAAACCCAGAAGTATAATCAATATAAACATGTTACATGAACTTGTTTCAAAAGACAAAGTGAATTGGAGAACTATTTCAGGCAAACAGTCTATGTTGGCAAGTACATGGGAGTACATGGCAAGTACAAGCAAAGGGAACTTGGGCATGGAGGCATGTTGAGATACGTGTTCAATTAATTCTAAATAAGTAGTTATTTAGCAAAATTTTCATGATATAGATTAAATTGTGCAAGCTTATACTCCTAAAGGAAAATAACGCCCTATTTCAGGTTACTATACATTTCCATCTGAATTGAAATTAAGGAAGATGAATGAACACCTTTGAAAAAAAGTCTTTATTTAATTCTCTGAGAAGGCACACATCTCTAAAATCTGGGCTCTCAATCCTGTCTTCAGTTTTATGATGAGTAATTATTATGCATTTCATTATGACAATACCTTAGCATCTCAACTACTGTACTGAATTTCCTTCAAATACCTCATTTAAGTTTTAATTAGTCTATAAATCGTTCATTTCCTAACACATACAATTAGATGAACTACACCCACAAAAACACATTAATTTAGGATTTTTATTTGGGTCTCCAGCTCTTATCATTTCAAAATTGTAAATTAATTTCCATTCTTCCATTTTTTTCCTCTCATTTATAGCAGTGAGATAAGCCTACTTACTAGTAACACTGGGTGGGCCGTAAAGTGATGAGAATCTAAATGATTGCTTTTATAGAAGTACCCCAAGGAATATGAGTAACACTGAGCAAGATGCCTTCACTTGGAAGATGACTTACAGAACAAGCTCAGGAAAATCAAAAAAGCATCCTGTCAAAACCCACTCATTGGGTTGTCTACACAAATTGGAACAAAAATAAGTCAAATGCACTGCAGTCCACAACTACAATTATATCTGAATAACTATAAAGTTGTTTTGACTTAGATAAAACAGATATTCTTAATTACCCCCAATAACAGTGGCAATTAATTGGTTGTGCTGGAGGTATTACTTGCCAGATAAAAATAATGTTTTGAGAAATCTATAACATTATATAAAAACCCAGCAACACCTTCTCAGAGCTATTACAAAGGCAATACCAATGGAAATCAGGAAATGACACACATTTTAGTGGCAGACAGTATATCAAATGTCTAAAAGCAAAACAAAAAACCACAATGGCTCATCTTACTGTGTTATTCCAGACACTGTGGAAAATAATGTTTTATTGGATTTGATTATAAACAGATGTTTATTCAAATCACCTACAGGTTTCTTTTCAAAGGAGATGCCTCCTATCCTTGTAAAAATAAATTACAAATAATGTATTTTGAATCAATGGAACAACAGTGTCTCTAGTTCATTTTTACTTGTGATTTTACTTACTTTAAAAGTGTCAAAGAAAGGACTGGAATTTATCATTGCTTTTTAACACAGCCCTTTGTAGGTTTAATTGGATGTCACCCTTTGTCAGCAAACACCAGTGAATTACAATAAAGCCATATGATTTAAAAGCAACTGATTCTAAAGACATTATGAAGTTCAGCGAAGTCAGTAAATAATCTGAAGCTGAAACAAATCTGTTAAGGACAACCCTTTAAAAGAGGAAAAGGATGAAAGAAACCATTTTAAATCAAGAACTGGAGAAAAAATGGGAGTTGAAAAACACATTAATACTTCTAGTATTTTTAAAGCCATAATTGAGTGTCAACAACAACAACAAAAAAAAAAAACAAAGTGGAAACTATGTGGAACTATCTTATGCTGCTAAAGTATGTGCTAATTCATGCCTACCTGAAGCAGCACAGTTTAACCCAGCCAACCATGAGGGAAGTAATAGGCTGATGTTTGGAAACCATGCTGAAAGCAAAGGAATGGTTGCAAAGTAGTTTAAAAAGTGCTCTACCATAATTATGTAATACGAAGAACATGCATATGCATATTCCCCCCCCCCAAAAAAAAAATAATAAAGCTCATTTAATAATTAGAAGATAACTTCAGAACAATGGATAATGCAAAGTATTACTAATGAAGTATATCAGTTCTCAAAATAAGTCTAACTGTAAGTGATAATGATTTGAAATTACTTTAAAAAAAATCACTTCCATATCTAATGGTGCTTTTATTTAAAGCAAGCTTAAAACACATAGTAAAGATAATAATAGGCAGATGGAGAGGTCTGTCATACTGTTAAAGAGAGAAGTCTCAGATTTTGCTGAAGTTGTCTTAAAACTCTGAATCTCTCTCTGGAACAAAACTATCAATTAAAAATAAAAAAAATCATACCACAAAAAAATGACTTGCAATTTAAAGCTGCACTAACTTCTTCGTAGATTAGTAGTGCAGTTGATTAAGAGCCACTCTCCAACTGTGTGCCCTGTAAAACCAGCAGTTCCTCAGAATTTGCCTGCATGCACATAATGAGCCATGTACTAAAGTTGTTCTCTCCTGAACCAAGGAGTCATTAATGCTCAGAGAAATATTTAGGAGACTGGACAACCTGCTCTAGGTGTCCCTGCCTGTGGACACGGGTTGGACCAGATGACCTCCAGACCCCTCTGCCACCTTCAACCTGCTCTGTGATTATTTAAAGATATAGTCACTGTTTTCTTTCACGTTTACTTAAGATTTCAGATTTAATCTGTAGTACATAGTATTTGCTATGTCTACAATAAACAGGAAAACGGCCACTCATCATCTGGCTACCTGAATTTCTGTAAAAAAGTAAATAGAAAAGCCCCTTCATACACACACCGATGTCATCTTTCCTCTTGCTTTATAGAGTACAATGAACATATGATAAATTTAGGGTTGCACTATTGCCGATCTGATCGTTCAGAGAAGAAAGGGAAGACATCACAATTTGGTAAGATTCAACCCATTTTCCCTCTTCCGACATATTCCTTTAATGACTTGTTCTACTAAACTTATTCACACTTCATGATTAAAATAGAACACGAAATTAAAGGAAACATGATTAAATGAAAGTAATGTATTCTTAGAAAACATGTTTTAGGAAGAGTTCTTTATTGGTATTTGTCAGAGGTCACTTGCTATAATAAGCAACAAATTTGTTTTCTATATTTAATTATGTAAGTGACATATGTTCATTACCAAAATCATGATGATTTGTTAGAAGTTCTACAGAGTAAAACCATTTTTAATTCACTTTTGAAACAAAATTTTTGGAAATTTAATAAGATACTTGTTTTAGACAGCTCTGTATTAGGGATCATACAAAGATCCTCTTAGATTAAAGATTTTCTGGTCAGGTTCCCAGCACATCACGTTTCATTTGGCTGGAAGAAAAAAAAGCATGGCCTATGAAGGAATAGTTACCAGCAGGAGATGGATATTCAGAGGTTATCCTGTACACACTGCACTACAAAACAATAGTATATCACAGGCAGCTGGGATATGATGGGAGTGCATTGTAATTGTCTGTGGATGTGTGAGTGGCAGCTGGCTGAATCAAGTGGAAAGACAGAAATAGTAATATTCTATTTGGGGGTAAAGAGAATACAATAAAAAGCAGAAGTGTAATTTTTTGCAGCTGCAAAGCCTTTTTTTGACAGCTATTCGCTTCCAATCACTTTCAAGTAATGCATGAATAGAATAGTCAATGTCATTAAAATAATTTACTAGTCATCAGGAATAATAACTGAATAGAATAATTTACTATTCACACACATCTATTGCTAATGTAGACACCTAAAACATGTGGTTAGAGACAGCAGTCTGCATGCTAACTTGTCAGATGTGATACTGAAATCCACTCCTCAGACAAAAAGTAGTAGTGGAGAAGAGCAGCGACTGCAACAACTTCAGTGATATTTATCAACCATCTGCCAATGCATTTCTTCAACACACTGCTCCCAAAATAAATCTTTAGAATTACTGAAAGAAATAGTGTGTTAACCTGACTTGTCCTAAGCATGACATGAAGGAACATAGACGTTCACACACAAATACAGTCTGTCTACTGAAAGTAAAGATACCTGTAGTAAAGGAAATCTTTAAATCTTGAAATTTTTATCCTTCCAAGGAGCATAGGAAAAAAGCAAATGGCTGCTTAAGAAGCAAATGCTGTGGGATAGTTGCATGGCTCTGCAAGGCTGCTCACAGACCCCCTGCCACCTGTCCGCCTCTGTGCTAGACATCAGCATAAGCTGCTACAGGCTGGTGAAATCCACTCCAGTGCTTTCCCCCTCTGCATTTAAAGTGTCATCTGACCAGATAACTGAAGCGACCATCAAGGGATCAGCTTGTCCACAATCCAATGAAGAAAGTAAAATTGCATAATGGTATCCGCATATGTTTAAAAATAAAATCTGGCCAAATGCAATCAGCTGTGTTACAAATGCTCTATATCCAGGGTAAAATGGGATTGGCCTTTGAGGCTGGTAAAGAGTAGCTAACATGCACTGCTATGGACTTAAAACATTGAGGAGTACAAAGTCTACATTTGCACTTCACACAGACCATTGCAAATGCCATTGAATTCAAAGGATGGCTAATTTAATAAAGGAAAATTCACAAGTTTGCAGGGATCTCTGGATTTTATTCCAACTTCTGAAAGACTTTCTTTGTGTGCAAGAAAAAATGATTGGCTGTGTCACTTTCTCAAATTATCTTATCTTTAATCTTCAACTTTATTTAAACAATTATCTTAAGTTACACCAAAATTTAAAAAAATACATAAGCAACACTAAAGAATGACTAAAACATTATGCCTACTTTTTAAAATCTCAAATTTTAAATACATGCTTTGAGTATCTATTGATCTCCAATGGAACATTGCCTATTTACACTCTGAAAGTAAAGTTGAGATTTGAACCCATATTTATTTTATTAAACGTACTGATTATTCTATGATCATACTGGCGTCATGAAACTTTACTACAGGAGTCTTGCTCCCAGTGGTGGGGAAAAAATGTTTGTGCTGTTTTCATTTCATTCATTCATACCTATCCTGACTCTATATTTTAGAATGAACTGGGAAACCTACATTTAGATAAAACAGTATGTCTTCATGTCTAAAGAGTGCACTATTATTCCCCCTTATAGTACAGAAAAGCTTATGACCTGACAAAAAAAAATCTACTGGTCAATTTAAAGGGTAACAAATCTGAAAATTTACTGTTTTCTTTTTATATCTAGTATCTTCTCTGCTCAATTTTATGTAAGCAGAAGTGATCGCTAAGTTGAGTGTTGTGTTCAGTTCTGGGCTCCCCAGTACTACTGGAGCGAGTTCAGAGGAGGGCTACTAAGATGATTAAAGGACCGGAGCACCTGTTGTATGAGGACAGGCTGAAAGAGCTGAGTCTGTTTAGCCTGGAAAAGAGAAGACTGAGGGCAGATCTCATAAATATATATAAATATCTGAGGGGAGGGTGTTGAGAGGATGGAGCCGGTCTCTTTTCAGTTGTGCTCACCGGCAGGACTAGAGGCAATGGACACAAACTGAAGCACTGAAGGTTCCAGCTCAATATGAGAGGGCACTTCTTTACTGTGAGGGTGACAGAGCACTGGGACAGGCTGCCCAGAGAGGTTGTGGAGTCTCCTTCTCTGGAGATACTCAGAACCCGCATGGATGCCATCCTGCACAATGTGCTCTAGGTGATCCTGCTCGGCAGGGGGTTGGACTAGGTGATCTTTAGAGGTCCCTGCCAACTTCGGCCATTCTGTGATTCAGTTTTGTACACCATTTGCAATATGGTGTGTCTGTGTAAATAACTTCATTAAGATCCTACCTAACACTTCAGAAAATCCTCTTTAAAATAGATGCAAGAGAGAAGCGTTCTCAGTTACAAGCTCCAAGAGAATTATATCTCTCAAATTATTTCAACCTCCCTTTTCTCCAAAGGACGCTAAAAGCACAGTGATCCTACACCAGCTATGGGTGCATCTTCATGGCACCCATACATATAGGTTCATTGCACTCATTTCAACAGAATATCAACCTCTTCTCCTTCCTCCTCTGACTCCTGACAGCTGAGAAGGCCAACAATTTTCCTAAGGTGTACTAACATTCACTTACCAGGAAATTAAGGGGAAAAAATGGCAGTTTTGCTAGTGCTATCCTACTGCCCTCAAACACAAGGAGAGTTTGGAGAACAACAGTTCTCTGTGAAGCTTTCTGATGGAGATTTAATATTCCTGCTTAAGGAGAAATATTTAAAAGATAATAAAAATAGCAATGCTAACCTACATTTAAACATCATCTACTACAATTCCTTTTAAAACTTTTGCAATACATTTCCATAACAATATTTTTAGTACTTGATTTTTTTTTAGCATTTTAGTTCCGCATGTCTTTGCTGCTTGTATTTCAATTTCTTTTAAACTTTAATTTTTGCTGAAACTAGGGAGGTGACACACAGCATTTGCTATTATAATACAAATCATTTTCAAATATTTTGAATGCTAAATCAATGTTATTCAGCTACAAGTCGGTCTTAATATGCTGCAATCCTATGAAAGATATCTTCTGAAAATTTCTTTATTCTCTTGTGAAAACTCTGAGTTCCTTGTATGAAGTGCTAGTTAAATACACATATCAGAAGCAATGCGTTTTTTTATTCAAATAAATGAAACACTATATTCAGCAAGTCTTATTTGTAATTACATGAACCTGTTCTTTCAGCATCAATTATCTAGTTATATACACAGTACTATGAGAGAGGAAAAAACTCTACAGTTCAGGGAATTTAGTTTTTGGAAGCTGAAATAAATTCTATTTTTGCAAACCATATAAAATGTTAATAACCTCACAAATACAGCTGCCAGCGTCAGTCCATTTTTTTCCTGTAAGTAGTCCCAAGGAAATAATGATAATGCGACACTAAGAAATGCAGTCTTAAGAATTTCAACTAATGATAGTCTCTTCTGTTCCAGAAGCACAACACACATCAGAAACAAAATCATATATATATATATATATTTTACTAGCAAGTGACTGAAATGAAAAACAGGCTTTGCTAATCATTACAAGGGTTCTGTGTTTTATTAAAAATGTACTGTTCCTTCTGTGTAAATTAAGGTGAAACATTTTTTGAGATGCTAAGTCAGTTTGAAGGTTGACTAAAAATTCAGAGAATACTAGACTTTTAGTGATGGCTTAAGGCTTTATTGTTGTTTTGAAATGCAAACCCCAAATCAGGTCTCTCTCAGCATATTTGATTCAAAGCCAGTATCACAACGAAATGAGCTTTTGTCCTGCGTGTAAATTGGGTCACTCATTTTGAAAGCCTCATGCTGTATTGTCAGTTAGAAATCTTCAGTGTTTTTACTAACTATCAGTTAATGGGATTATAGAAAGAACTAGAGAAAATAAAAATTTTACATTAAAAAAGAGAGAAGAATCAAAATAAATTAGCCTATGATTGGAAAGCTATGATTGTACCCAAATCCCAGACAGTCAGAAAACTACAAAGTGAATATATGCTTAGTTTTTTATCTTGATAAATTCAGCTAGAATGCTTACTAGCATCTAATACCTAAATCAGACTTAAAATATCAATTGGCTTGGGGAAATAAAGAAGTATGGGGATTGGGACAGCTATTGCTATTATTAACAGCAGAGTTTTCTGTTAAGGAAAACTGTGACCCCCAGACACAAGAAAAATGTAAAATTCAATATATGGCTGATTTTTATCTGAAAATAATCAGACTCAGATTCTTGATAGCTCCTATCTTTATTTACCCATCAGTCTAGACAAAGGAAAGACAGAAGTGGGTGTGTTTATCTTTCTCTGCAGGAAGAGGATGTGATTTAATGAATTTAAGCATTCCCATGAGCACAAAATATATGCTTTGCAGGATTGCCATGCTTTTAGATGTTTGTTTGACATTACTTTAAGGCAAGACCTGTAGTACCAGAATTTTAAAGACTCCAGAAACCCTGCGATACACAAGGCAAGATTCAGCAGCTTAACATTTGAAAGTGCTCTAAAGACCAAACACCTCAAGTTATTACTGTCAGGTGCTATTCTTCTATACTCTCTTTGCTAATATGTTTTGAGCTCTCCAAAGACTGAGTGTACTAACAGGTTGCTATATAAATTAACTATTGCATTAGTCCTTTGATATACTGGGAATTACTCCAATAACTAATCACATAAGACACTTATTTAAAAATATTGCATATTCACTACTTCGGTTTCTGGCCTGTTTGGAAGCAACTCTTTGTATCAAGAATTTTTTTATTTTTTAAAAAAACATCTGCAATAGCAAGATTCCAAGCTTCACTACCAGGTGGTAACTAGTGAGATCTTGCTCCTGATTCTTCCTTCTGTGCAACTTCTTCCTTCAGGTTTCAAATGAGCTTTTAAAAGCAGGCAACACTTGAGACAATACCTTCAAGATAACACTGCCTCACTGCTGTTATTCACTATTCACAATACATTCATAGCACAAGAAAGATCCTGTGGTATGAATGTACCATACCAGGCAGTTCAGTTAGGTGTGCCTCATTATATAGCAGTGTCTTCCAAAATGACCAAACCTCCTCCTTCCGCTAATTTTTACAGTTCCTTACCTTCTGCACGAGCCCTTACAATTTGGTTCTCACATACAATCCAGAGGCCAAGGCACCCACTCTGGAACATTTGGCAATCTACTAACCCAAAGAACATGTGAGAACACAGGTTCCAGCCAAACCTGAAATGGCTTTCATGGGTTTTTATTTACAAAAGGAAAGCATTTTACCTGGATGGTGGACTTACCAGCCTTCAAAAAGCACCATAGACAGAAATTGTTCATAAGAGAGGACATCGTCTGCACCAGATGGTAATCTCTATGTAAGGCAAAAGAAGGTCAAAGAAGGAAGGAAACGAAGTCAAGACTAGGTCTCAGACCAGATCATTGGAGAGCTGCAAATGGAGGTAAATGGCCTGGCTTTACACACTGTAGGTCATGCCACTTCTAAGTCAATGAAAAAATGAACCAAATTTAGTTGTTTCAGCATTTTGAATAATTAATTTAAGGAACTAGAATGTAAAATCTATTTTCAGTAAGTAGAAGTGTCACATAAGCAGTGCCCTGCACTTCCCTCACACTTCGGTCACTGAAATATGCTTTGGCTTAAGACCCTGATATTCTCTCCCCATCAGACACAAGCATCCAGCTACGAATATACCTCTATGATTTAAAACAAATTAAATGTAAATGTTATTCTATAAACGGAATCTTTTCTCAGATTTGCCACCTAAAACTTCCTATCTCATTATTTATCATGTACCTTTGAATCTGTCATAGTATGATTTGTTACTAAAATAAAAATGACCATCATCTCTGCATCAATAAGTCCCCAAGAGTCATATTTTTTTCAGCACATAGAAATGACAGGTTTATCAAACAATATTTTGCTCCCTAATACATACCCTTTATTCACTGCTTTTTCAAAATAAAAATCACAGGCACCCATAGTTCTTGCAAAGATTTATTAGTTTATCTTCTATAGGCTGCTTCTAGTATTACTTTTCATATGGATGAGGATTAAATAGCGAACACATTTGTTCAAATATCTTTACAGAGCCAATCATCTCTCTCAAAGTACAGACCAGCTTACATTATTTATATGTTAATGGTCAGGGTCACACTGCCAAGTCATTCCTAAATTCCTGCTCTCTAAAAGAAGAGGGGAAAAAAAGAAAAAAAGAACCCTTAAATAATTCAAATATCATTGAAGAGAAATTGGAAGATTTGTTGGGCAAATATCAAAGCAATCTAAAGCTGGTACGTGTAGATGACATACCGCGCAATGACATGAGCGGAGTTATTATTTTGAGAACACTTCTACTTGCACTGCAGAGTTTAATAGACCACTGACTGTGTGAAATGTCTTCCATTTATGATTTTCTTCTTTCTATTTCTACCTACAGTATTTGTAATTCTGAACTTTCACCTAATGAATAATGTTTAGTGATTATTGCTTGACTTTAATGCCCTCCTCCCCTCCCACCCCCTGGCAATTTAACAAATTTAATCCAAATTCAAATAGATACATGCATTCAAGCCAAGTGCAAGAAACAAAATTCTGCAAGAGTGAACTGTTCAAAAAGTCACATACTTAACAAGAAGTGCATGCTTAACTTGTAAGACTTCATGGTATAGTCCAACACCCAGAATTTAGTCTTAAAAAAAAAAAGGCTATCACGGAGCATAGAAATACTGCAAGATGTGTTTAACAGCACCCCTATTAGCTGTAAGTTTAAATTTGACACACTATCATGTGTCATTTAGTACTCTCCATGGCTTATCTTGTCTTCACTGCAACTTAGTTGCAGTATCTTTGATTTACCTGATAAATAAAGTCACTGTTCAGGACTTTCCACTTAACCATTTTACTTTCCCATTCAATATCTTCAAGTTCTGCTCCCCTGAATGATCCAGTTACCAGCTCCAAGATCAAAGGCACATAGAGGCCAATATATTCATAGGCTCAGGCTAATAAGAGGTCTAACTTAAGCTTGTGAAACTCAAGGAATAACGCTGAATCTAAGCAAAGAACACATTTAAAAATGCATAAAAAATTTTTGGTGATATGAGCACAAGTCACAAAAACAACATGATGAGTGGTTTCCTGCTTAAGTGACCATCAGTGCTGATGAGATTCATAGTCCTCAAAAATAAAGAAAATCACTTACAGGATAATTCTTTCCTTTCCAGGTAGATCTCTTGGGACTCGTGCCCAGGAACTCTGCTGTGTGTACATCAAGTAAACAGTGTTTCTCCAAAAAGTTTGAAGTACTGGGACATCTCCTATCCTATAATACTTTTATGCTGTACACCGATGTACAGAATTTTTCTATAAACTATGTAGGACACCAAGATTCAAACTCTTCCACTTTTCTATATTTAAACCAAGAATAATAGTTTCCGGAAATTGCTCTAAACCTTCAGTTAAAATGGAACCTGTCCTCACACATGTCAATTCAGTTGAGGGTTTTGCCTAGGCAAACATACCACCTGTTTTCACTGTAAGTATGTGACTCTTTCTGAGTCAGCCTAGCTTTTTCTTGGATCATAGGCTGTAAGTCCATATTTACACAAAATGATCTTCAAAGTCTAAATGGAGACAGCCATCTCTCATAACTACTGAAAGTTTTTTCAAGAACGAAATAGAAAGGCCACTTGTCATCTTCAGTGCCACAAGTTCAGAGAACTGTATACCTCAGCAAGTCTCTTCACTACGGAGACTTTTCTCCAACTCTAGTGAATCATCCTAGAATAGAAGATGATGTTAGAGGGCCTGTTTCACCACTTCTATGAGAAAACTGCTTGGTTTGACAATTTCTAGCCTTCCAAAAGGGGAAGGAAAAAAAGTTTTGAAAATATCCCTCTCATGTTTTCCCTCCAATAATAAACCAAACAGCATGGAAAACTGTGGGCTTGTTCTCCAGAATCTTTTCGATCACGGTACTGACTAACACAAAAAAGGTTGAGTTAAGGAAATAAAAATCCCCAGAACAAAGTAAGTTGCATTTTAAAACGAGGTAACCATGGTTAGAATTCCCTTTCTTAATTGTGCTGAAGCCCAGCTCACTATGGGGGACTAGAATAAGAATAGATACTTGCATCATCTCTTGAGAAGCCTTAATAATTCCTTTGTTTGCAGCAGCTCTGTGAAAATCGTGCAGCATAAAAGAGAATAATAATGAATCTTTGCTTTGAAATTGCACTTCTTACCAGCACAACTCAAAGCATTTTACAAAGAAACTAGTGTCAGTGTCATTCAGATGAGTAACTAACACAGAAAAACAATTTCTTGCCCAAGGACGCGGGTCATACTCAATGCTACACTCAAAAAGCCACACTGTTCTGAAAAGAAATTATTTCAGTTCTTGTCTTTGTCATGACATTATTTCAGTCATGACTGACAAGTTTTCAAGTTATTGTGCTCCTTCTCTGACATGCAGAAGTCACAGGAGTTTCAGGTGCACGTTAAAATAATAGCTGTGAATACAGGAGTCAAACTCAAATGGAGAAACAATGAATAGAAACGGGCGTTAGAACAGCAAAGGAATGAAGTGACAGTGAGACACTCATTTTCCCAGAAGAGCGTCAGCTCTGAGCTCAGTTCATCCTCTCAGCTGATCCCATATGATTGGAGTGAAAACTGTATCATAAAGGATTCATATGGTTATAGCACAGGTTAAGACATATTGTACCTTTCACCTAATAAAAGAAACATATAAGGAGAAAGCTTTTCAGATCCGTCCTCTTCCATATTTATTTCTACCCTTTAGGAACAGAGGCGTGGTGCTGCATTAGTTTGGCAGCTAAGTTCATAAAGCCGCATTAATGCATGTTCTCATAGTGCTAAGAATATGACTCGGAGCTTCTCCACTAGACATTTTTTTCTGAATAACCACTGATCTCCCTGTCCATAGCTGCTCCCCGAGCTTTACATCAGATTTGTTATTTTGGCTTGGGGCTGTTTTTCCAGGTATGCAGGTGACAAAACTTTGAGCTACTGTAGAGAGAAGGAAAACCCATGTTTTGCCCTCAGAGTTATGACTTGTCTCTGTCTGCCCCCACAAACATGCACTTCAGGCTCTTCCCACTAGTATATTTAAACTGAAACTGATTCCCTGCAAAGGAACAGAATTCTAATCACGTGTGAAAGTACTGATTCACGTAAGTGCCACCAGGCATCTTACCAGCCACTCCCATCCTGTCTCACACTCCAGTAAAGAAAAAAAATATATATACATTTAAAAAGCCTTTCTTCTGCTACAACCTTTTTTCCTGTGAGGGGAGGGAAAGACTTCACATCTCTGAGGATTTAATGGGTGAACACAGAAATTTACAAATAGAGTTTCACAGTCTCAGAATGTGTTGCACTACCTGCAAACTTCAAGATCCTTTCTATCAGTCAGTAGTGTCAGCTGGCACACTAACCAGAGACCTATACCAACTCCTTATCCTCTCTATTCCTAAACTGACTATTTTCTCTACAAAAGCATTAAATGAAGAGATTTGCCCATACTTAGAGAGATTTTTGCCACCCCACGTTCAGCCCAGAGCTTAGTCCCAAATAAGCCCTGTACTACCATTAGGATTAGCAATAATTTGACTTGTCACTATTCACTTTATAAAGCCTGCAGATAAAATGCAGGTTGTCTCCTGTATCCCTCCTAGTGTCTGCAGGAAGAGCAAAGCAACAGAGAGGAAGGAGGAAAGAAAAAAATGGCCCATATTCCAGATACTGGGTGAACGCTGCAATATAATTGCTAATCAATCAAACAAAAAATATTTAAGGATTCTGGCTGAGAAGTTAACTGCCATTTTAAGGTACGCTTTGACAACAAACTTGAAAAACAAAACAGTCTGGACATCTTTCTTCTAAGAAGCAAAAAAGCACTAGCTATAAATAACCTTGGCTGCCAACTGTTCCATCTGTATAGATTAAAAGAAAAGTCTTTTTTCAATCAAGTCCCTTGTTTACTATGCATCAACGAATACAAAAGATCATTGAGTGGTGTTAGGAGTTGTAGATCACATTAGAAAGCTCATGGATGTAACATGGTTTTTATTCCCTTGATATTATTTGCCACAGCACATGACTCATGCAAAGTTGCCTGAGCTCAGGCAGCGGCTTTACGCAAGCTCACATAGTGACATTTCCACTTCACATCCATGAATGTAACTAGTCTGTATGGTAAATTACACATTGATTGTTCAGGATACATGCCAAGAAGAGGCCATAAGAAGATATAAATTACCCTTTACTCTAATTTATAATCATGCTGTCGAACAGCACTTTGCTGTACTACATAGACCATATTGGCTTTAACTCACTCATTCAGTTACCAACTCATTTAGCAGCATTAAGCACAATGCAGGAGGATTAATGTGTTAATATTTCATGAAAATATGTGACTAATTAGTAATTTATTGCTCTTGGGGATTGTTTCACCTCTGTGCCAGGCAGAGAGCAATACTTTCTAGGAACCATGCAACAGAGTGATACAGGACCCTGTGATGGTTTTGATGTGTGCAAGGCCGGTGGACCAAGCTCTGAGGGAGATGTCCTCTAATGACTCGTGGTAGTATATACATATAGAAGTGGACTACAGATGTGTATAACATTTAAGCAGCATAAAGGCTATGAGCTACAAAAAACTTGCACTCATTTTCTTATATACAATTAGCTACATTATTATTCACTAAATCACTCCCTGATGCTTGCCTGTCATAGGATGAAACCAAAAAAAGCCCCAGACTGCAGTTACAGAACCCACCTGTCACCCCAACCCTGGCAGAAATTACTGACAATGCATGTCAAGGATGCTGAGCAGAAACAACAACCCTGTCCTAAGCTGTGTTTGAACACAACTCAGTCACTTCACTAAACAGTAACTGAGCACACCTCCTTCAGTAAGGAGCAGCTTAGAGCTGCAGGTTAAACTCATAAGCTAGGAGTACACAGGTTTTCCAGGACTCTGTTTCTAAGTAGTAACACAGTCCTTTACACAGACTGCTGGATTCACTTAAGTATGCAATGCTTCTCTGAAACAAACAGATGACTTCGCAATCCTCCAGCTTTCTTCATAAGATGTTTTCACTTCCTTCTTCAGGCACTGTAAATCAGTGATCTCCATTAAAGTCATTACAAACAACACTTTCAGCCTGATCCCATTAACCAGCTCTGCATTCACATAGAGGATTGCTGAATGGTAGCATTTTATCAGGAAGAGCTTAAAAAAAAAAAAAAAGCACATTTCTGTGTTCGTATGCAACAGTAGTAGTAGGAAGTAATCTCAAGCATTGAAATATACATATCCAGTATGCCTGAATTAATGTTAGAGGCTTTGTGTACATGCCAGAAATGATACAAGCAAGAAAGATGACTAGTCGGTAGTATTTGATTAATATTGGCATAAAACATCACATTACCATTTGTTTCCTTTATGAAACTCAGGACTTAAATGGAAGCCCTCTAACTTAATATACATACACACAGGGAAAGTAAATATTCAATTTAGCACAAAAACAACAAAGTTATAATAAAAATAAGAAAATCACTGTTGCTTTGAAATGTAACTTGGAGTAAAAATACTTACGAAGAAAAGTATTCCATAAAAAGGAAAACATGCTGCCTGATGAAAACCACAGTTTTAATCTCATCTGTTTACGCAAGATGCTTTAAAAAGTTATACTCTGAAAAAATATACTGAAAATGTTACTCTATTCATGTCCCCCCCCACACTATATATACCATTATGACATTTGGATATATATATTAGATGACTGTAGCACCACTAATATTTCTTTTTTTTTTATTAAATTCAATATAGAATATTAAGTACAATACAGAATAAACACATTCAAAAATCAATCACTATGTTCCATTTCATTTATATTACAGGGTTTGTTTTTTGCCTTATATTTGAGGCACAACATTTCTTTTTGTCCTTGTGCCATATTCATAGCTATGACATTCAGTATTCAATAGTTTCTATCCCTACTTCCTCTTCAAAAGCAAGACATAGGTCCTTGTTATCCTGTATAACACCTTGAAACCACGATAACCTGACTTCACTCATGTGTCAGCACTTCATGCGACTGCTGAAGTTTGTTTACTGACACATCTCTTCCATGCACTAGGCAGCCTGTCAACCTGAATGCTCACCTTTCCAAAGGCTGCAAAAACTCACTCACCACATTAAGAAAAAGCTGGCATCTGGTACATTCACAGTTATCCAGATGAAAAAGAAACTCTTCCCCCAGCATGTTACTATACTCCCTTGATCTGCAGTCTGGAAATGCTGTGTGTCCTTGCACGCTCCTTTAAGTGTTTCCTCCTTCCTGCCTTGAAGTAATTCAGTTTGTCTTGCATGAAGTATTTTTTTCATGCAAGTTTGGCCTTATCAAGAGGGCTCAAGAAATACAGTGGAAAGCTCCCTCAAGAAATTATGGGATTTCAGCCGCATATTTTACATCTCTACATCACTGTTGATGAAAATTATCACGGGGAGACAGGATATATTTTTTAGCCAATTAGCATCTCACAGATAATGCTGTAGGAATTCAGTTTGCAGTCCTAAAGTGTAGCAAAAAAAAAAAGTGCTTTTGACATCCACGCCCCTGAAATAGGTCCCAAAGCAAAGTTAATTTTTACGTATTATCAAATCAGATGCTGATGCAGAAAGCAGAGCATGCCAGACATGGTATTTATTATTTTAATCAAACTACTCTCCAGAGAAAAAAAGCCTGGATAGTAAACTAGCTTTGTAGTTTACAAATTTAAATGATAAGGGAAATAATACTTCCAGCTACTCAATCCCTTTTAAACTCCTATCACTTTTGATCAATGATAACATATATAGGACCCAGAATCAACAAATTCATTTTACAGGTTGGATAATTTGTTTTCTCTTTGCAAGACTAAGAAATTACTGGGAACACTTGTAGCACTGACCTATATTACTCGTTTAAACAATGCACCCTAAAAGTAAGCGAAGTAATACAGTAGAAGCTTTTCTACATAGGATTATTCGAAAGCATCGCCTTCATAAGATTATGAGAATGGGGCAAGGAAGAACACCAAAATTTCAATCATTTCAAAGAATTAAAGAGTAATTAATTTACAGGATGGTTAAAAATAAAATAAAATTTAAAAATAATTCAAGATAACAAAAGGTTTTGGCTTGGACTTTACCATTGAATTCATATCAAAGTAAAGGAAGGCTAACAGATGACTTCTACACATGACCACAAATTCATTACTCACTAATGAAAAAGAAAAAGAAAAGTCATGCTAAACATGATTACTGCCCAATATAATTTTATAATATTAGTTATTCAGTATATTGGACGTAGATACGAAGTGATATATATATAGATAGATAGATATACACATACCATATCTTAATGACAGTTTCACTTACTAGGATGAAAACCGAATTAGATTATTTTCCGCGATGAGAAGCAGTATTTTCATTAGGAATTTGCTGCTTTGTGTTTTCTAACTACATAAGTGGTCTGATAAAGTTCCTTCAGATTAAATCCCAACTGCAGTCTAAGTTTTCTCATTGAACAGCATTAAGTTAACCTGAACAGTAACTTCTGTTTAACCTCTCGACGCTTTTTACTTTTCTGTACAAAGCAAAGCCAAAACAAGATAAACATTTGCATATGCCATTAAAAGAGGTCTAAGGAACACTAGCATGAAAGCCATCTGCTGGATCAGCTAATCCATTTTTGACCTTCTCAGGACATTCCTTTCCCTTTAGTTTTAATCAGTAAACTACTTTCACAGAATCACAGAATGTTAGGGATTAGAAGGGACCTTGAAAGATCATCTAGTCCAATCCCCCTGCCGGAGCAGAAACACCTAAATCATGTCGCACAGGAACACATCCAGGGGGAGTTTGAATGTCTCCAGAGAAGGAGACTCCACAAGCCCCTGGGCAGCCCCCCTAGTGCTCTGTCACTCTCACCACAAAAAAGTTTCATCTCACATTTAAGCAAAACCTCCTATGTTCCAGCTTGCACCCATTGCCCCTTGTCCTATCATGAGATGTCGCTGAGAAGAGCCTAGCTCCATCTTTCTGACACTCACCCTTTACATATTTATAAACATTCATAAGGCCACCCCTCAGTCTCCTCTTCTCTTCAAGCTAAAGAGACCCAGCTCCCTCAGCCTTTCCTCATGAGGGAGATGCTGGAAAACTATTCCTGCAAAACAGAAATCTTAAAAACTTTAAACACCTATGACAAAAGTACCTGTATGCCACAATATCATACCTGAAAACATGATTCTTCCGGAGCTCTCAGTTTTGTTTTCTAACACAGGGAAACAACTGCAACCAACTCTTACTACTAACCTTGTCTGGGGGAAATATATAACCTAGCTGCAACACACAGTGTAGTCTTAAACTAGGAGTTAAGAGCATGTGTTCAGACTTAAATCCTTAATTAGAAACCCAGTCACTGTCAGGGAAGGGTGTTAGCTTCAGTGTGAATTACAAAATTAGTAAGGTCTGGAAACAAATGTTTTGTTAGCTTGTGTGCACAAGGCTTTTTTGATATCTTTTTTCTTTTTTTAATACATGAAAGAGTGCACCAGATGAGGCAGTCAGTATTACAGGTATTACAGCTCTGTATTTATAGCTATCTCAGTTTATTATGCTGTAAATAGTCTGCACTGCACTGCAGAAATAGTCAATGGTTTATTTGCATTGAGCTGCACTTCTCAGTGAGATAATACAACAGGAAAATATCATCCCTGCTTCATGCATCTTGACTCTTACAGGAGAAGCCATTCTCAGGGAGAAGTCAGAAGTATTTCCTTAGTGGTTTATCCTCAAGATATAATCATGAGCCTTGGTGAATAAGTTTAACACCACAACTATGGGTGCTATAATTGTTGAATAAGGCACAGACATAAACCCCTAATCTATGGAGCTGTCAATACTCCAGCTCACATCTGGACTTAAAAGCTAATAGTGTTTTTTATGGCCTTCATACTGTCCTGCACTTGGGAGGAATCATCCACTTACTTTTCCAGAAGCTAAGGAATATAGATTAAACTCCAAGGAAAACAGATTAAACTCTCCTTTCACACTAGACTTCCGGACTACCTAGATAGTCAAAGTGCCTTCATGGACACTTAGAAAATCTGGAATTGAGTATTCTTGAAAGTCAACTGGATGGTTTGATTGTAATATGATTTGGAAAGTGGCTGTGGAACCAACCACCCCATAATTCCGATCATAATTTTGGTCAAAACAAAGCAACAGCAAAAATAAGTGAAATAATAATGCACGCCACACTTCAGTATATTCTACTAGAAAAATCATATCATTAAATACATTTTATGACTGCTTATGAAGAAAATAAATACCCTGGGGTGGAACATGAGAGAAAGACTTAGTCCAAAATATACACTGCATTTTATATACACAGCAAACTTAAACAGGCTGCTACATCAGCTTCTGCAAATTCCATGAATTTTATGTGCTTTCTATTACTAAACAAAATAAAAGCACCAAAGAATATGTGGTGCTAAAGTTTATACAGGCTACAGATAAAACATTTTGCCTCAACCACTACAGCACTAACTGGTGGCTATTGGATCTCCTGCTGTTGATCTACAAAAACAGTAACAAGAATAATGCTGAAGTATAGAGACTATATCCCTGATTTAGATTTAGATTATTAAAGCATTTAAATAATCTCCCCTTCCTTTAATCCAGCAAAAGTTCTACTGAAAAGCCACCTGTGTGGATAGCACATAGTGTGGGTGAATGAATGTTAAATTTAGTTTACCAGATATCTGACTGAAGCAAATCTCTGCATCACCTGGGCTGTCTTCAGTACTGGGCACTAGAAAGCTCAAGAGCATGAAAAGAGTCTAGTTCCTGCACAACAAACAAAACATGGCTGAAGTCCACTGATGTTGAAATTTGCATTGCCATTTTCAATACTCAAGTATTTTGTAGTAAAATGTCTTCTATCTCCAACAGTTTTGAGATAGAAAGTTTCACTACCATTACATGCTTTGAAAAAAAAAATGTAATATTAATAGTTCCACTAAATGATAATAAAACATAAATACAGTGAATGCATGCATACATTAAAAAAATTGGTATAAAAGATTTTTACTCATGATTTTCAACTTTTTGAGTTTTAAATTGTATTTGTTGTATTTGCTGTATTTTTTTCATTAAAACACACATTTTCATTTTGCAGAGTATGCATTGTATGACAAATGTCTATATACTTCCCTTAAGTCCTTTCCTTCTTTGCCAATTCCATTAAACCATTCAAGGAAATATGCAATAGAAGCGAGATATATTAAGTTTCATCTTGCCAGGCAGAGCCCTTGCTCACAGGTACAGGTGTGTAGGTTGAAAGGAAGAAACAGGATTGTCTCAGCACTCTTCCTTATCTCATGCAGTCAGAGCTACAGTTAAGATGATTTTGGAAGTAGTTTTGTTAAAAAAAAAAAAAAAATTAAAGGCTGAAATGGACTTTGTGGATTGCTGTGGGTTTGATTTTTTTTTTCTCTTTACTGAGCTGTTCTGGAAATGCAACAACATAACATGCCTCAGGTTTGCATATCATGATGAGCTACACGAGAGGTTTTCTTTAAATAGTTCTTTCTTCAAGGGAACAAAACCAAGGTTGGGTAATGCTTGGGCACCTGTTTCCTCTGTCACAGTCAACAACCGCAGGTGTCAGTGTGGCACTGGCAATACCAGCTGCTGTTTTCTCAATAAGGGGACACACACAGGAGGCAAAACAGAATAGACGAAAGACAAAAGCTGGCTAAAGCTTTAATTCAACCTTTATGTGCTTCTCGTGATAGTTCTCAAAAAGACATGTAAATAGTTGGGGCATCAGTAGTCTGAAAAAGGAGATGCTACCAGTGTTAAGCTACCGGCTATATTAGCAGAGCATAGCTGCCAACCAAGAAAAATGATTCTTCCCCTTTGTTCATCACTTACGAGAACAGGTCTGAAGTGCCATGGAGTGAAATGAGTTGACAGTCTGAAGCAGCTCCAGTGCAGAGCCACCAAAACGATTCAGGGGCTGGAGCACATGACACAAAAGGAGATGCTGAGAGAACTGGAATTGTTCAGCCCTGAGAAGACAAAGCTGAGAAGAGACTGGTGTCTACACCTACATGTTGGGATGACACAGAGAAGATGGAGTCAGATTCTCCTTTAAGGTGCATGGTGGTATGACAAAGGGCAATGGGCATACCTTGAAACATATTAAATTTCCTAGAGAGGTTATGGAATCTCCACTTTTGGAGACACTCAAAAGTAAACAGAGGTCTGAGCATCGCTGCCTGATGAGACCTGCTTTGAGCACTGTGTTGGACTACATGACTGCCAGAGGTTCCTTCCTACCTAAATTATAATTCTGTGCAGCTTTCTACCAAAAAGCGTAGACACATCAATGGGAGTGGTGAAGGAAATCACTGTCTAGTAAAAGGAAATCCAAGAGAAAGCAAAAATGTTTGATTGGGAAGGTGGAAAATACAGACACATTACCAAAGATGATGTAGGACAAGAAAATTTACGTGTAATGGAACGTTTAAATTTACAGAAACTAAGGAAGAATAAGAGGAATGAGTTACCACCAAAAAGAGCAGATTATTAACAAACTGTTCAAAGACAGTACTTCTCAAACAGAAGTGCAGTTAACAGTTTCAGTGCCCAATATGGAGAAAAGAAAATAGCCACTGGCCACAGAACAACATGGCTAAAAACTACATTCAACAGAGTTTTTCTAGAGCATTTGAATGAATTCTGTGACCAAGCAATGCTACGTTTGACATTCTTCTGTCAAAAATGTATTTTATATGCATTAGCATTGTTCCTTTAAACTTTTGTTTTTCTATAAAATAATTCACAGTTTTCAATTTGGGGATAAGGTAGGACATTGTAAAATTCTGATATATTCAATATATTCAATATTCATTTTTAGATTTTCTTCTTTCATTTTTGCTTCATTTGCCATGGAGCATAAAGGAAGAAGCACTGTGTAGGCATACTCACTTCACTTTCATTTTCTCTTTGCACATTATTTTTTTGTCAATCTATACCTCTCCGTAGCTTATTGCACTTCTTCAAATGAAAAATAATAATATCAGTCAGTAACAAAAGTAGTTACAGGAAAAAAAATCAGTGAGGAAGAAGAAAGAATTAACCACAATAGAAGAAACCTTTCTAAAGCATTTTTCATCTGAATATAATTTCAAAATGCTGTTTTTAAAAATGCCCTATTTTTTAACATTTTTCTCAACCATTTCTAATTTAGCTTCCTGAGATAAAAGCATTTGCTGTCATACTGTGAGTTTGTGTGTTTATCCCTTACACACAGTATGGTTTGGATCTATCAGCCAATTTCAGACATATTTGAAAAAAAGCAATTAGGGGATCAGCTCCTACAGCAGCTCTCCATGACATATGGCTCCAAAGCCACCTGAAGCTATAGGTCCTTGGCCTCTGAGGAGCTGTGATGCAGTGCATTCTGCTGAGTGGTGGTCAATGGGCAGCAGCCAGCTTGCCTGTCAGTACGCTTACAGAAAGCAGTGAAGGTCCACCTTCTATTTATTTCCTGCCAGCAATAAAATAATGAAGAGCTGGGGCACAAGATCCTGGACTGGCCCATAGTTTGGGAGTGAAATTCTGCTTCCTCAACTCCCACTTATCGGCCTAAATACCCAAAATATCCAATAAAATACCCCAAATACCCAAGTTGAACGGCTGTGGTTTAGCCACTTTCTATGACCACAAATCATTATCTATGAGACTGTCTCCCAAACTCTGGGAAGAAAATTTACCAAAAAAAAAATAAAAAATCCATTCATAACTGGAATGTCTGCTGTCTATACACAGTATGTCATACGCAGCCTTATCATTTGTTATGTAGCTTGAATCTTTACATTCCCTAGACATATCAAACTGCGCTTATATTATGCAGCAGCACTGCAAATCTGCTTCCTTTACAATTTACTGTAGGATTTTAACAGTGTTATCAGAAAACTTAAGTCTGCCTGGATTTCAGTTAGACCATATCTACTTCTGCAAATGTTATTACTAGGATGTGTAAGATTATACAATCAAGCCCATTATAATTACATTGGAGAATAATAGCACTCTGCAATTTCAATGCCAATAGCATTTCAAAAGCATCCATAATAAATTTCTAAACGTAATCCAACTGATTTCCTGTCTTTGAAATCGGATTTTCTTCTTTTCTGAAGGTGAAAAACCTATTTCCATTTCCAAAGCTAAAAACTGAGTTAGACTGCAATTTTAATGCAATTTGTTTTGTTAGTATAATTAAATCAATAACTATCTTTCAATAAATGCATTAACAATGCAAAATGAGAGATTCATTAACATTTTAATCCCCAATTATGTTATTCCAGCCACCAAATTTCTTCCCCTTCTAAGGCATCTAAGAGGAAAACATATTCAATTGCATTTTAACATGCCTTTAGGGCAGTCGTAAGTACTAGGGATCCTACTGACAAAAGCAGAACCTTTCTGTATAGGCATTTCTTTTGAGATCCTGTTTATTAAGTGACTACAGTAGGACTACCGGATTAATTACTTGTTAATTCTAGTCTTCTTCTGATGCTCTCCCCACTCCCTGTCTTTCTGAATTCTCGTTATCATGAGCCAACCATTTGCCCACATGGGGAGACCTCCATAAAGAGGATCAGGAAAGAAAACCTTCAATCACAAGACTTTCAGACAGTTATATATATATATATGTGCTCATTCATCCTGGAGATTTTTTCTTTCAGTATTAGTGACCTGAGCATTTTAACACTGTTTTATAAAAGTTCTGCGGTTTCCAAGAGGTGTTCTGGTTTTTGCAGCAGCAAAAACTTAAAATAAAAATACATGCAACTTCTCTGCACAAATAAGTCTGAAAGAATCAACTAGACTTAGACAAAAACTCCAAAAAGCAAAAGGCAAGTATGAAGACCTTAGATTTTCTGAAGTCTAGGTATGATTCATTATTTGGAAATGAACCGTATACGCAAGATTGGCTACATGGTGAAGTTTTCCTTTTACAGAGAATACACTGAAAGTTACACCAACTATTTCATATAAGTTCAACCTCAGTGTTGATCTAGAAAAGTAATAGGGCTTATTCTATTGAATGCATAGTTCTGCTAGTTTTGACTTTTTAATGATTTGTCTTATTATTAATAATTAAATGAAAAGCTTCAATATTTGTAGCTACTGCTAACACCAAAATCCCTTTTTAATCCATGGTCTATACAGAGATCATTTCTACTGACAAATCACTCTGATTCTCATATAGCACTTTATACAAAATTTTTTATCAATTTTTGATACGCTTATATTGGATTGCTTTATTATTTGCTTTTCAATCTACAAACTGCTGCAGTAAAGATAAAAGGGATTATTAGGGTCACTGGGCATCACAGCAGTTCCATGATCTGACAGTGTACTGATCTCAAAAAGGTCTCTTTTTTGAAAGAGCAACAAGAAGAAAATATGAGTTCCCTGTTATAGAATATTAGTGAAAATAAAAAATATTTCTCCATCAATTTCCATGATTTTAACTGTCCTTCCTTTAAAATGAACAGAAAATATCTGGATCTAAAGTCCCAAAGTGCTTTTGGATATCTGCCTAGGTTCCTGGCTCTGTGCCTATTCCTGCCTTCTGTGCTGTTTTAAATAATTCAAAATACTACAAGGATCTGAACATGCTAAGGAACTCCTTTGTAATGGTAAATACTGCTGATAATTTAAAATATTAAGAAATAAATAGAAACAGGATATTTCAGTCTTTTAAGGCTACATGCAGTATGCCTAGAGTTTTCATTTAGTTAACATAGAAATATAATTTCTGTGATAAGGAGTTTTATTCTGAGCCATTTTAGTAGTTTGTGCACTTTCACAAAAGTTTTGTAATATACAGACCACGAATCCTCCCCCTCTCTCCTCTCCCTCTGAGATACATGCCATACAACTACAGCATTGCCAGTATTATTATCACAGTTATCATCTGCATTTTGGTGAGATATAGACTGCAGTCATCAACGACGTTCTTAACTGTGGTAGTCACTGTGCAACCATGTGCAACCACGGAGGACTATTTTACATAAGCACTAGAAGTGGTCAAACTCATAGTAACTATTATGAAGGAGCCTATTCCTAACAGCTCTTCTGAAAGTCAGGAGAGGGGTTGAATCATCAGAGTAATAGAAAGTTTTCATTTTGCCTTGACTCAGCATTTATAGGACACACTCCTACATTTCCACAAAGTTGTATGGGATCTGTATAATGCTGCTCATCATATGAGTTTGTTCTGTGAGGAGAAACCACAATGTGTTAAGGTTCTCCTGATGTATCCTACAGGTATCAAAGAGCAGATGGCAGTGAAATGTGAAAGCTATCCTGAAAAAAAAAATGCTATCATAAGGAAAGAATTATGTATTCTCCACAATACCATGAGCTATGACAGGAGCTCTTTAAGCACAGACTAATCTCAGAATGACAAAAAATAATAGTTTCTTAGAAGGTTATAGAGCTATTTGATTATTTTTCTTACAGGAAAGCACTTAATTCTTTGTCAAAAAATATTTTGAAGATAGCTTCAGCTTATGAGTAAATTTATCCTCTGGGAGTGTGATTTATTTTAATAAATAAAGGGGGGGGGGGCTTCTTTCTATAAATTGCAATTATACTGAGTGCAGGCAGCAACATACTCTCACTTCAAATTATTCTGTTATTCAAAGCTGTTTATGGACTTCAGTCTGAGGGCAGTCACACACTAAGCATGTTATAATTGTAAGATTTTCTGCAGTATGAATAATTCTACACTGGACGTTACCACTTTTTTATATGAAAGGTAAATGTTTCTCCTAATTTGCAACACACTTGAGTATTGGACTAAAACCATGTCCAGTTCATGTCTATTTACAACCTACCCCTAGTCACCTTTCTAATTTTTAACAGCTGCTATAACGGATTATGTGTTATGTCATGTTTCTAACCTCTATTATTTTCAGCTGTAGAGTTGGGCATTGTCATCAATATTTTACCTTTTAATTCAACTGCTTGACTTGAGTGAGTTTCTTAGCCTGTACCCTTCATTTTACCTCTGAAAGCAAAAGGTATAAAAGGGATTTTAGGAAGGGATCAAAGTATTTAGTCTTCCAGAGAGCGCTAAAGGTTATTTATCACCTTAATTCATGTGAAACTCAAACATCTATAAATCTCTCACCATGTCCCAAAGCACTAATAGTGACAGTAGGCAAAATTAAAAAACACCCAAACTACCACAGAACATTTTATGTCAAACTGTATGGAATGCAATGTCAAACTTCTCATCTAATATTTTTTCCATGTTGACACTAAACTAAAATGGCACCAAAATAGAAACAAAGCTTTCAACACAGACCTTGACACACCAGACAGTGCCAGGCCTGTAAAAGCTATTTCTTCAAAATTATACACAGAAAATATTACATCTTTGTCTTTTTGAGGCAAGGTATGAAGTTTTTACTATATGGAGAGCAGAATTCATACAGAAAATTCAGGTTGAGGTTTTACTGGTTTAGCAGTGTTTTTACTGCATGCCTGTTAGCTTCTCCAAGTTTTCTGAAATTCATCCTTAGAAGTTACAGTACAATTATTCTTGCAGGAGATATAGTGCAGCACAATGAAATCAAATACTACGCACTGAAATTAATTGTGTACTTCCAGTGGTGGCTATTCTGCAGAAGTCTTTGCTTAACAATGTTATTTCCTCTCCTACCACAGAATTTATTCTTTTCATGCATATTCAACACTTGCTACTAGAACTGGTAGAGACATTCTGAAGAAAATAGGTTGCTTAGCTAAAAAATAAGGAATTAAAGCATTTGACTAACATCAGAATTGCACTGAAAGTTGTATTACTACCTTCAACCTGAATTAGCTCCTTCTACAAATGCAAGGAAATTCCCCTGTCAAGGCTTTCTCTCCTCCTTTAGTTCTCACTGTTTTTAAAACTGTGGATAAAACTCAGCCAGACATTTCAAATCTTAGTAGTTAAGAAGCTGAGATATTCACTGACAAATAACATACATATAGCTGTATTATTTACTAGCTGGAAAATGTGCACCAGACATGGCTGAAAAAAGAACTTGCACTGGAGCAAGATGACCAGCTCACGACTGCTTGAGGTCCCTTCCAGCCCAGTGTTTCTGTGATTACATATGGCTGTGCACTACATGCATCATTTTCAGAAAACTTTATCATCCAAGCCTGTCATTACAGTTTTTGTTTGTGGCTGTAGCTGCTGAAAGGTTTCAAGTTAGCATTAAGGGCTACGTTCTCTGTTACATGGAGGGTGGTCTTGTTCCACTTCAGGAATACAACAAGAATGATTTCTATGCCCCTGTTTAGGCACTGGTGGGGCGAGGGGCTCCATGGGGACGGCAGGGCAGGGCCCCATAGCGAGGGCCCATCCCACTGCCCCAGCCAGGAGCCAGGCAGCCGGGGGCGCTGGGGTAGCTCTAGGCCCAGGCATTGGGCCTCCCTCTGGAGACAGGGCCAGGCCGGCATGTGGGGCTGCAGGGCTATGGGGAGATGGGGACCAGCCCTGACACAGGCTCTGGGGGCTAAAATGGTGTCCTGAGCTATGGATAGGGTCGGGGGAGACCCAGGGGAGCAAGCAGGGACTGTCAGGGCTATTGGTACCCTCAGGGACATGACAACCTCTGATAAAGCAAGAAGAGCTACACAACAGCTGAACTTTGAGAATGCATTGCGTGATTTATAAACATGCTAATTTCTTTCAAGTATCAAGTTTTTGGTATTTCTTTGTTGCCTTTAAACTACTTGCTTTTTCCTTCACTGTAGAGCCACTTGGACGTCAGTCCCATTTTCAGCCTTACTTCTGCTTGTGTCCTTGTTTGGTCTCTTCGTCTTTCTCTTGCTCATCCTACCTCACAGTTTCAAGTTAAGAGCTGCATGGAGAAAGCCACTAGCTATGCACAAGATGTTAGTTTTGTCTTATGTGTTATTGAAAAACAGCATCGCATGCAGGCAGGTACAAATCCTGGCATCCTACATTTCTCTCCCTAAAGAAGCAGAATAATAAAAAGTAGAGATGAAAGCAATCCTGAGAGATTACTTAAGCAATTTCTGTTTCCCAAGATTGAATCAGTAACATCCAAACAATCTTTGATACATTAATCTATTTTACTAATTTTTTTTTCCCGTTCTCATCAATTAAACACTCATCTTCATAATCAAGGCTTCTAGGTGGAAAATGGGACATGCAGTCCTACATTATGACACAGCTGTGCTTTGCAGGCCAGAGATCATTAATCACATACATCTTCACACTTCAAGAGAAAAGAAAGAAATATTATCTGCCCCTATGTGTCCAGACTCCAACCTATACCTCAGAGTATGAAGAAAGCTGAAAGTTCAAGGAAAGATGTGAAACTATCCGAGTTCTCAATAATGAAAAGAAGAAAAAAAATGCCATGAGTCCTCAGATTCACCAAAAACAAAGTCCACCAATAAAGTTCACCAAAAACATGCTGTCTTTATCTATGTAAATATTAGATAACCACCCTGTAACACACCGTTATGTTTATTGTAATTGATGAGGTGCTTAAGAGAGCAAAACATATTCCACCATCTGTCTCTGGTACTTTAATAATGTAAGGCACAAAAAGGCTTTCACAAAACAACCAAGGAGTCTTTCAGAGAAATTCTGAGACAATAGCACTAACCTAAGGGGATTTTTTTTCTTCTAAGGTTTCACTGTTAAAGGGAAGAACACAAAGGGAGCTAGACAAGACACCTTGGAAGAGTATTTCAAAGCTCTCCTGAAGTCCAAATAGTGCTAGATTCGAAGTCTACAAGAGACCCACTGTATTTTCCTTAGAGTGGAAAGTTGCCAACGTATTTGGGACTCACTTTACCATGTCAGGTGACAACTGCTCACATGAATCAAGGTACGCACTTGTTTAAAGGCATGCAGAATCACAGCTTTAAATTATAAGAATGTAACTAAATATCAGCAAAATTGAATTTACTTTGATGATAATTAACTTCCCATTTCTTCCAGAATGGAAAGAAGTATGCCAATCTTGCAGTAAGGGCAGAAGTCTCAGCCACTTGGGTTCTATCATTAAAAAAAATACAGTCTTTCCGTGGGATCTCTCCTTACAATTCATAAAGCTTATAAAAAGACAGCTGCAAGACTCTGTCATTAAATTATATGTATTACTTCTTTATAACCTCTTTGGTTTAATGTCTAAGAAAACCAGATTAAAGTTAGGCAGTTCATGTAGCAGGACACGATCTATGCTACCTAGTGCAGACCTAATGCATCTAATGCATCTCACCAAGTCCTAAAGTTTTTGTTGCCTGTCATACCTCATTTTATGCATAGGTACTAAATCCTTTGATGAGAGATCTTTATTTGTTTTTGCCTATATAGTTTGTAGAAAGGTGGAATTCTAGTCTGTGATAGAATCCTCTATCTGCCAGGAAATGGCAAATAATGAAAATAACAACATCTGATTTACTGTGGATATCTCTCTCAAGTCACTTTCTCCATGTAATTTTCATTCAGTAACACAATGCTCTTTGGCTTCTGAACACTACAATATGTTTTATATTTTATTTTAAACAAACTTTATTCAGAGGTTAGTTATATAATGTTTGTATACATCCCTGAACAGCAAAACACAGTGGAGATCCTAAGTATTATTTATAGTTTTTTATCATGAGTTTTTATTTTATTGTTCTAAATTCCATGAAGACTTCCACACTGCCAATACATTAGATTTGTTCTTGACTGTTTCTGTTTACTGTCTGAATTTCATGGGATGTAGCTAAATCCATAAGTGTGAACACTAACATTTTATCAAATACTTAGACAGAAAACAACTTCAAAAAGGAAAGTATCTGGGGACATCGTTCATGTGCAACCATCAGACGAGGGCTAGTGCTGTCTATGATCGAGGGCCCCATTTGGTTCAGTATAGATGTGTGTGACCTGTGGTCAGTCTGGTGAGAAAACTGCTGAGACTATAGAAAGTAAGCAAACAAAAAGCTGTGTGAGGTAAGAAGAGTACAAACACGGAAAGAAAAATAAAGTCTAAGTGTAGATACGGGGACAGTTAGCAGCAAGAGGACTCAAGAGGAAAAATACTGATGCTAGAAGGTCTAAAAGCCTAAAACAATGAGGAATCAGAAGATGGCATCTCAGCAACATCAAGGATCAGCTCAATCTAAAGAGCAAAGATAGTTGACCCCTCCTCACCTTATGTACAACTACCTGACCAGCAAGGACTTGTCAGATGTCTCATCAGAGTGGTGATCATGTCCAGTAATATTAACTGGACATGATATTAATACTAAATTAATATCTCAGTCCAGTAATATTAACCCTTAGCCTACCAGCTCACTAGTCCTTGCTATGCTATGTGCTTACCAATAAATAATTGCTCTGTACTCTGTAGCTGTGTAAATTCCATGCTTCTTGCTCACAGTAAAATGAGAAAAAGGAATAAAAGTTGCCAGAGCAAAGTGAATCAGAGAAATGGGATTATAAATACAATAGTTGGCTTTAAAAATAAAATAAATAATAATTATGGTTGCAGTACCATAAGGCTATTATGTTCTGATGGCATTTTCATACAAAAAATACTGCAAGGAGCCTTTATATATTCACAATGAAGTGATTATTATGAAATATGTAGTCTCCTGGAGTCATTGTGCTGGTATATATTCCGTATAGAATCCATGCATAGGAAGTTTCACATGGACAAATTACGTGATCATAAGCTTGACATATGAATGCATAAGAAGAAACAGGCTTTTCATAGAAAAAATAACACAGTTGCAGTTGAACTCAGAGGATGACATGCACAGTATTGAGTTTAAGTTTTGCAATCAGCTTCAGTGGTAATGTCTATATTGCCTTTGACATGTCCAAATTCAGTCTTAAATTTATCAAGACAAGTGATCTGCACAAGCAATATCCATCGTGTAAGTGGCCATTATCCCCAGCCTGAAGACACTAGAACTACACTGTACAAGACAGTCCTTCTAATGTGCCATCCACAACAGCGCAGTATAAAACACACTCCTTGGCTAACTGCGATGCCCCATTCTCACAAGACTCTCCAAACACCATCTATCACAGGGGCTCAAACTCATCATTATAGTGTCTGTGCTAAATTTGTTTGCATGAGTCCTGACCAGCTGAGAATTTACATCACAGGTTATGTGTCTGCTCCAGTCATTGCTTGTCTCCAACCATCACTGACTTTTCGTGCAAGCCATGAAATTCTGCAGAGGTGGACTGTTGTATACCCTACGCTGGCTAATCACGCTGTAATTAACTTCACACTATCACCTGTACACCAAAATCTTGACAGGAGAATATCACATTTTGCTCTCAGCTCAGAAATTGTCCAGGTACTCTAACAAACTCCTCCATCACAGCTGGAGCGTTTAGTCCTTCCCTGTCTTTCAACTAAGGGATGCAGACAAACAATCTGAGGTGCCTGTGTGGTCCAGCTTCAGCACAAGTTGTGGTCTGTGTGGGCAGAGAGGTAGTTTGAGATGATCTTCTCCCAGTCACACCATTTCAAAGCTCTTTCCTTCATCCCACTTATTCCAATGGGAAGGAAGTACAAAACATTTTTTTATTATTATTATTATTTTTTGGTGCTTAGACCTCTGTCTAATGTATGACATTAATGTATGCCTAAGCCCACAATGGGCACACAACTTTAACAACAGATAATGCTTTGAAATGTATTTGATAAATAAAAGGGAAATAAGACAGTCTCATACAAACTTCTACAAGTTCTCTAAATAATACATAACATATGGATTCAGAAACCATACATTTTTCCTCTCCTGATAGAATGGCACGAATGCGTGCGTCCCTTTACTCGGAGAGTTAAAAGCACATTTTGTCTGATAGAACTGCTTGCATACCAAAGGACTATTCACTGTGAGCAAGGGATGTAAAGCTGGCCACACATAAATATCTGGTATTTACAAGCTACCAGCATTTCACAACTGTATCTAGCAAAGCCTGCACTTCCAAGCTTTTTTTTTTTTTTTCTTTTTTTTGTGCTGAAATAGAAAAGAACATCTGGGTTTAAAATTCATATTAGCCAATTCTCAGCATCACTGTGAGTGTTTGCATTCCTAGCATCTCATACACATTCAAACAGATTCAAAATTAAAGCACTGCAAAATGCTTTCTGTGCATTTGCTTAAAAGGCTGCAGACTGTGAAAAGAGTCCAGTACACAAAAAAAAAAAAAAAAAAAAAAAAAAAAAAGTCTGGGAAATGTGGACTAGACTTAGTCATAGGTAAAATCTATCTCATGATGTATATGGAAAAAAAGTTCTCTAAAGAACAGAAATCATTCATAGTTAATGTATTTTAAATGATACCATCATTTTGGCAGCATTAATTATGAACTCTAGTATATAATTATAGAAATCAGTTGGCACTAACGTATCTATAAGATGGAATAGACATATTTTAGAATTAATATCTTCTACAAACTTACTTTCCTTCAAAAATAAAACTAAGTTTCGAACTTGCAAACATTTGGACATACTGTGTTGGTCTTGGTTTGGAAAGATGTAAACTGCATTATACATCCACAGTGCAAGTCTAGTCTCTAAGCTAATTAATGAAATCCAATCAGAAATGGGGCCAAACACAGGAATACTTTATATCAGAGAGTAATTACTTTTGTACCTTTCTGTCCTTTAAAAAGAAAAAAAAAAATGTAGTCACTTTTCTTCTAAACATGAAGGAGTCAGTAGCATCATTGAATCCTGTTTGCAAAAAAATTATCAGTCTGGTACAAAACAAACAGAATTGTGCTGTCAAAGAAGGTAAATTTTCCCCAGATACCTTAATCATCAGAGTGCTCTCTGCCATTAGAAATGGCAAAAAAAAAAAAAAAAAAAAGATAAAGTTTAAAATATTAACCACTTTTTTGGGCTTGACATGATCTTGGTGACTTTATGATTCTAACATAAAAAGAGACATAAAATATCTCCCCTGGTTATGTCCACATTAATAGTTAGTGCTGTACCATCACAAAGGAGTTTTCAAACCTTTTACTTGATGAATTTTCTCTAGATGGCAGCACTATTCTGGAGAGGAATTTTCAGCTTGTACCTAAGTGTTTTCCTTAGTAGAGATGAACTGATACAGATGTTCAGGTTATATAAATAAAAGAAAGGAAGGCAGGCAACTTTTAAGTTCATTTGGGGGACAGAATAATAACTGCCACTAACTTGAATACTCAAAAATGTGAGAAAATTCACAGTGTACCTGAAATTTTGAATTCAAAAACCGTGCTGCTCTTAACATAGCTAGAAGTGAAAACATTTTTCTCTCTGAACGATATTAAGATATTCTGAAAGAAATTCTGATCAGCTGTGATTTACTCTGTAGATAGCAAGTGCTACAACCAATTAATTGGGGGAGAAGGCAGATAAGTAAGTTATTTGCCTTCTGAAAACTGGTACCTATTACCATTCAGTATCAGTACATATGATGGCCATCAAAGTGTAGGCAGGAAATGGCAAGTGCCTCCGACGACAGAGCTCTGGAAATGTGGACGTCTGCCTTTTGCTGCCATGGTTGGATGGACCAGTGCGGGCAGCATTATTCCTCACAGAAGCAGGAGCTATCCCTTCCCCATCTCTCCTTCAGAAGGGAAAGCCCTTCCCATGCAAAGAGCATCCCAAAGCCTGGCCCCATCATTCACATTGAGAAGCATTTGGTGTTTCCTGTGTTGTGGACTTGTCTAGAGCCACCACTAACTGGGTGAATCACTTCCAGTGGGCTGATTTCTGCCCTCTGCAAGTTAGAGAAAGATAAAGGGACGTTTGAAGCTGAGTGTTAGGAAGGGGAATAGATGCATTAAACTGTAAAAAAGATAACCCCGGATCAAATTTCTAGCTAGTATAAGAGAAGCATAACTGAATTTAGCGAAGCTCTATCAATCACATCATCCTGGAATAAGGTTCTTTGTTCATCCAGTAAAGATGAACAGAGTCATTTCCAAAGCTTTCCATCTTTGTTCAGTTGCTGTCAAGTTTCAAGAGTTTCTGTTTGGTTGGTTGGTTTGTTTGTTTTCAAAATGATGCACTGCTCACCTTTTAATTAGTAGTAATATCTACTTTAATAGTTTCCATTCAATTGGTTTTTCAAATGGGGAAAACAGAAGTCAAGATCTTGTTAAGCAGAAAAGTAATCAGATTTAATGCACTTTATTTATCAGGACCTACTTTCCAGCCCACTAGATAACATTGAATCTTCTGATCAAGCCAAAATTTTCAAGGTGAAGCTCTTGGAACTTTAAAGACCCTCCACAGATGGGTCCCTCCCATCTGCTATCAGACTGCTCTCCAATTTGATACTCAAGCCCTCTGTTTGCAAGCCTGAAGAGCATTTTGACTGTGATAGTTTGTGGTAAATCTTCAAGAAACCCGTTGGGACTCCAGAAATGGAGCATATTAATTCCTGGCACATTTGGGCATGCAGTGGCTCTAAATGTAAAACAGACAAAGGCTTTTGACAGTCCATCTCCCCTGACTCAAAGCTTTGGGCAGAGAATGTTTTATTGTAATATAAAAAGAACACATTACAGAAGAAAAGAGGTTATAACATGAAACAAACTTTTCTTGTTCTTTGAAAACTGTGGAGTGCACTTACTTCGCCACATGGTGCAAGAAGAGTGAGCGGAACACAAAATAAGGTGAAAAAAATCCCCTTTTCAAGAGGGAGGGAGGAGCTTTTTCCTAACATTTTAAAATAATTTCAGACCTGTCTCACTTATAAGGTCCATTTTTTTCCTATAAATAGTGCTAAACAGTGGACTTCCCTTTGAAACTTTGAAAAACAATCACTGGTGACTCAAAAATACTACATCAAGGAGAAAACAGCAAAAGATCATAGCAAAGAAGAAATCAGCACTAGTTACTGCCTAGTCTTTCATAGGCTACAGCTTCAGTAAATAATGTAGCAAACAAAAATCTCCTTGTTTACAGGAAATTACCTGTCTTCCTCTTAGGATTTTTTTCTTTCTTAATTAGAAGTGAAAATAGCATAGGCAATTCGCATGTATTCATATATTTACACAAATCATTTTCTATCGATCAAATGGATCAATAAAAACTATTTAAGCACAGGATTTATTTTGTGTTTGATTTACTACCTAGTCATCATTCATAGCATAAATATCTGACATGGTCTAGAATCTCATTGATATTTGACATTGGTATGCTAAACATAATGTTTGCATAACAGTAAAGGCTGTGCAATTTTTTTTTTCAATTTGTTGTGAATTAAAGTGGAAGGTGTGTAATAACATTTTACTCTCTTTTCTTGTCCCAAGCTTTTCCTTCTCTATTCAAGTTAGCAAATTTTCTGCCCAAAAGCTACCTGATCTTCCAAGTTCCCCAACTGCGAATTGTAAGAATTTTCCAGAGTGCACACTGCAAAATGTGATAAAGATTACACTGCAAAAATGACCTAGCAGAAAAAGTTCAACTATCCCAGACCAAAATGGCGTCCTGGGCTTCAGCCACTTATTCTCACATAGGAGACTGAATACGCTGGATTCTCACCATTGTCTAATTTATTTAATAAAATCTATCCTGACCAATTTGCATTGCTAATCCGCTTTTATAAATTCTCTCTCATTTTTTTCTCCTGATTTTCCCAAAGAGGTCAAGTTTGTCTTTTTCTCCAACACCTCCCACCTTTCCCACACTCACTACAATAAAGGCAACAGAGCAGATTGTCTATGGTCTGTAAAATCCACATTCTCCCTTTTTATTGACTGCATGACTTTTCGCTGCTACCTGATTCAATCATTCATAGTGGAGTCCTCTGACAAGAACTCTCATATCATCTAAGCTTAATCATTCAAGAAAATATCCAACAACTTAAGGTCACCAGGAACACATAGGTAACTAAATGTGTTAAAGGGCTTTTCCAAAGTAAGCTACAACCAGGCCAGTATGGAACATCCATGTTTGCAATAAAAAAGTACTTTCCCAAAAAAAAAAAAAAAAAAAAAAAAAAAAGCCTACATTCTTAAAGGAAAGATTAAGGTTTCAGAAAAGCAATATTAGGAAGGAGAGACACAAATGTTTACTTCCTTCAAATAAAATTTAGGAAATTTTAGTGGGTTTACTTACTTTTTCCTTGCACATTGCTCTGAAAAACAATGAGCATGATTTAAACCTGTCCCTGGAATCCTTGCTTCCAGAGAGAAATAAATATGAGCTTCTTTCCTTGAACTTTTAATGAGTTTTATACCAAGTTGTGTTTTGTTTCACTGTTGTTCATTTTTTTTCCCCTAATGCAAAATGAACAATCGGTTGCTGAAAATATAATGAATATTGTTTTCAAGTGTGCAGTTCTACAATGTGAGAAGACCATGGCAAAGTTTTCAATAAGGTTTGTATGTACTGGAAAGGCAGCAAAGCTGCACAGGACAGAAGCCAAATATAAACAAACTCTTCATGGCAATTTGACGAGACTAGGTTATCAGTTTTGATACATGAAGCAATAGCATGCACTCTGCTTAAAAAAAAAATCATCTAAATGCATCTTATTTTGACAGTCATAATGCTTATTTATTATATTTTTTCTACTGTTCACTATTCATAGGACTCAGGGGCAACTGCAGAAAAGAGCTAGCCAAAAGGAGCCTTGCTTTTAGGAGAATATTAACTTTCCCATAATGATTTGTTGAGTTCCTTTTAAAAACACATCTCAGACCTCCTTCCTGCTTTGGCCATTTCCACATCAGCTGCCTATGGTTACATACAAGCATGCCCAGACACAGAAGCACGGGACTGACTGACAGGAGCCACTACCCTGAATAACATTGATTCAGGAAAGCAGGGAGCCTCAAAATAGGTCCATATGGAAAGAAAAGTGTTGAAGAAGAGACTTAATAAATATTCAGTTTTTCATTGTTGGTGATTCTTAAAAAAATAATTTCTAATCTTTTTTTTTTTTTTTTACTAGCTAGATCTCTGCAAAAAGACAATACCAAATAGAAAACAAACAAACAAACCACAACTTAAATCTATCTCCAGTTTGTTATCAGTTTTTGTTTTGTCTTATTTTTTGTTCTGCCTAAAAAAGATTTACTGCTCAGACAGTCTTATTAGGAACTCATTGCTCGTGAATCTAGTGAGAGCTGCAGAACAGAGAGTTTAGTATCTTAAACTATTCCATCTACATCTGCCACAATTCATACACCTCTGTATAACTGATTTTCAGACTGAAGTTAGAAGGATTTACAAACCCTCTTCACCTTGACTTGCTTGTTACCAAAGTTAATAGCAAATTTCTCATTGACTTTAATAGCTGTAGGTTCAACTTCATGCAAACTGCTAAACCACTCTGCTTTCTGAAACAAATGCATTTGTTTGAGAACTATACTGTAAATGTAATAATACCTGATATAAATCAAATCATAATTTGATATACAATTCATTATTGCTGTAAACATAAGTCAAACTGGGCTTGCTTAGGTATTTTGATACCTTTACTTTGATTTTAAGGGTTTGATCTTTCCTTCTAGTGAAATCAACAAAAGTTTTGACTGAATTACTGTTTCAATTACATCAATTAAAGCTTAAACGGTAAATATATATGTCCCAGGAGCCTTTTAAAATATAAATATAAGGACTTGAGATCTTGTCTTAAAGATAATAAAATAATAACGAAAACCAGAAATGGTTGGTTAATAGCATTAATTGGCCAGTAAAGAAAGTAGTTACCTTAACTTTCTAGCAGTAGTAATCATTGCATGCGAGTATGCATACACTTGGCTAAAAAGTGCTTTACAAAATTCAGTTTTAATCAGTATGGTCTATCCACTCAAGCATGGTGGGCATTTAGTTTCTTTGTACATTCATTTCATTCCTCTTACTGTAAATTTACACTTTTTAAAATAATTTCAGTTGATATATCACCTGTTTTTGTCACACTATAGTGAAACACTGATCAGCTTCATCTGTGCAAAATAATCAGGCTTCTTGCTTTGTGCTTCAGCCTTCCCCTTTCCTAAAGATTTCTTTAAATCTTTATTCAAATTCTACACAGTGCTTCGCTTTACTGCTCCAGCAGCTTCACAGGCAAAACTGACAAACCAGACACTTTAGCATTTTGACAAGTTTTCATCTATGTGGAGTCCATGTGAAGCCAAACCTAAATCGCAAACACCTTTGACCTGAGAAGTTTGGCTGTACATTCTCCCAGTATGACTCTGGAGAATATTTTTTGGGGAAAAAAATGATTTTCCATTATTTTACTGCATTATTTAATAGCTTTACATGTCTCTTCTGAAATTTGCCAATGCTCAGTCATACAATTTGATTGGCTTAAAACACCCAGAAGTGTTTTAGTAGCATGTAAATAACAGGAAGAAAAATTAAGTTATTAAGACACATGCTGTATCTTGATCAAGACATCTCCTCCTCCCCTTTGAATCCCAACAAAACAGCCTGTTAACCAGAAAAGGCTGCAGTATTACAGTGGGAAATCCAAGTTCAAGGACCTGAGTGCCTGCTTCTGCCACGTCAAGGCCAGAAACAGAGTATGTCGACACTGCCGGGGAGTCAGGATGTAGAGATGCCAGTGGTGGCAGTGTGCTAGCTGGTGCCTCACCTGGAAGTTGCTGAGGGTCACCGGCATAGTGCTGTGCTCACACTGCTTCTCCAGACTGAGGGAAGTATGCAGGTACTGGCTAATTCCAACGCAAGTCCCTTTGCTCAAGCTCTTCCCCTCTCTTTAGCTCACATTGGTTGGAACGTGGATTTACTGGAGTTCTAGAAAGTTATAAAGTCAGATGATTTTGTAGAGTAAGCTGAAAGACAAGCTAAATTAGCTTGCCTCAGAAAGCTCTCAGCACTCCCTGAGCCAAGAGGG